>NC_039359.1:53549414-53666134 GCF_003573695.1 Papaver somniferum
TTTTTTTTTTTCTGGAAAAGGTAACTCAGTCACTCTATTTCACCCTAGCGAAGGTAACAACTTGAATCGTGTGCCCCACCAAATCACTTGAAATAAAAGAAAACTAAAAATAGAAAGTGAAAAGGACTCGACGAGATATGGCGAAACTATCATGTTAATTATAACACCTGAGCTCTGTGCTTTTATGAATAGACTCTATAGATGTTTCCATCTACTCAGATTGGTTCCTCAGCTCCTAAAACAAAAATGTTTCCATCCACTTAGATTGGTTAGTGCTATCCTTAATAGGCGTAAATTTCTAGGCTATGGAGTTTATTTATTGCAACGAAAAAGTTTCTCCCATACCCCCAAACTTAAATCTAACATTGTCCTCAATGTTCTAAAGATGAAACTAAAAGCATGAACAAGGAGCAACTGTTACCACTTGAAGCAAAAGAGATAAGGAAGGATATTACCGTGTCGCAAGAATATTGGGTTACCTCCCAAGAAGTGCTAAGTTTAAAGTCTTCAGCTAGACTTAGGAAAGGATTAGTCAACTCGACCATAAAGTAACAGTCGAAATAACTGTGGGTCTTCAAAACAAAAAAGAGCTGACCATAGGAAACTGCAGTGAACCAAGAAAATGGACAAGAAAAGCATGCCCTTACCTAGTTTCCTGATTAAGATATTTATATCTAATTGTGGTTCAGGTTCAGGTTCTATTAAAGGGTCTAAATAAAAAAAAATTCCTTGGATGCATTTCCTCATAAATTGGATCCAAATTAATAGGTCCTAGAGTCTGGAAAAACTCAAATAAGAACTTAGAATCACAAAATAATAATAACCTAAATAACTGAGGATCCTCTAAGTCAATCAGGTTTGACTTACATAATTGACCACAGTGAGAGTAGTGGTCATTCTTAAGCAAATGTGTCGATTCTAATTTCCTAAGGCATTTAGGTTTAGTCTCACAACTTAATATTCGACACATTTGAAATCTATATGTTCCCACATTTGGAAGAAAACTATTTGGTGGGAAAACAAAATCAATCTTGGTATTATTGCCTGGGTTAACCACATCAACCAGAGGATGGGTTTCTAACAGTTGAGACTCTTGTTGGATATCATTAGGTTCTGGAAAACGAGTATGAAGATAATCTTGTAAGATGGTTGAGGCATTGATGTCAAGTCCCAAGTGAGGGACCTTACTAAGAGTTAAAGCACATGGAGGATGATACTCACCCCCAAACTTAGAGTTTTTAGTGTCTCTAGATAGACTAGTCACAACTTCCCTAATTTGTAGGTCATCAGATTCTTGAAAATGGGAAATTGATTCTTCTAAGTTGTAATCTTGCGGTGCATCCTCACTCATCTCTACGAGTTCATCTAAGACTATAGTTTCTAAATAGTATGACTCTAAAACAGTATTCTCAGGATAAACCGTTTCCTCTAAACCTTTCTTGGTTTCGTAAACAGGACATACTACATCGTATGAAACGAGGGTATCTCTAGTCAAATCCTCGTCCTTTTGAATAGGTGAATAATTTTTAAAATTATTAGGATCTGAACCAGAAATAATATAATCATTATAAGGCTCAACTGGGGTAACAAATTCCTGATCACTATTCCCACACATTTCCGATTCTTCATCAGCACTATCTTCATCATCATAATATAATTTTTGACATCTAATAATTCTCAATCTTTGTTCCAAACTAAGCGGTCTATTTTTATAATACTTCTCATAGATCGTTAGAGGTGATTCCTCAATAAAAGTTGGAGTATCCATATATCGCTTCCCACACATATATTCACCAAGAGTCATTTCCGAAGACGTCTCTTGATAACGAGAATTTCTAGACATATATTCTCGCAACGTCATCTCAGGTGGCGTCTCCTCAAAAGGATTCATCACCGAAGAAATATAAACTACATAGGGATTCTATACAATCACAAACTAGGCCGACTTGACTCCACCAAAGCAAACCTAAAGATTTCTAGCAAACAAAAAGCATGATGGCTCCACTTAGATTGTTTCTAGACCAGCTTCTATCTTTCGAAAGGGAATTCGTTGCAATTTGAGCAAACCCCTCTGGAATCAATCCGAGTCAAATTAAGTTGAATTGAGGCGAGGGAAGCTCAGTGGAGCTTTGATACCCAAGGCCTCACCGCTATCACAAGGCGGCGCAGTCACGCATTCAACTCACAGAAACCATCATGAACTTTGGAGTGTGCTTAAAGAGCAACCAATACTTTTCGAACGAGTTTCCTATTAAGCTCGTTACCCTATCAGTCTCGTTCTATTCCAAATTTTAAGCTTGGGTTCGCGTTAGGTTTCGTTTTCCTAAGGCGGGCAATAAGGGAGCGGTGATGAAATCCGAGCCCTTATCTTGTTTAGGCCAGGCCTTGCCCTTTACTAGGAAAATAAAGACAGTCCGGTTCGCCCTCAAACAATTATCACCTTAAGGAAGACAGTAACCCGCTTGTAGGATATTCGCGGGTGTTCCGATTGGACTTACCTCCCGTACCAGACGGGCGATGAACCGTTGTCGTCGACTCGGGCCACGACTCCTATGCCGTGTGCGAACCCGAGGGGCCGAGACGATATTGTAATCGTCGTCCTTCCCTGCAAACAGTTTATATTAAAATTTGTTTTATTAATAATACCCTTCCGTAGGGTTAAAAAAAACAAAGTCCAATTGTTCAAAGTCCAAAGTCCAAAATAAATAAATTACAGTTTTCCTCACACACTCTAAAAAAATTACAAATTAAAAATTAAATCCTAAAATTGTCCTTTTTTTCTTCTCTTTTCGCTTTTCGCTTTAAGATTTTTCCCCTACAAGTCCTTAGTTTTCACTTTGAACCTGCAAAGTAAAGACAAAAAGAAACGTAAAAAGGAACAAAAATATTTTTCACTTTGAAAGTGGTAGTAAAAAGTTCGTTGCTCGGACTTGAAAAGATTTTTAAAACAAAAATATATACAAAATTGTCACAGGATCAAGAGACACTAGGACTTCGGATTCCACCATTAATCACATTCAATCAGTTCATATAACGACTCATAACTATTCTAGCTCTTTTGTTGACTCTTTTATTTGCCAAAAATAGATTTTGTAAAACATCAATTGTAAATCACAAGCATGGTGCATCAAAGCTCTTACGTCTAAGCATACACAATCAAACGAAATCACAACTAATTAACAAAAATCATAAAACGATAAAAACAAGTGCAAAAGTCATAAAGAATCGATCATAGTTACCAAACGTTTGTGAAATAAGGCTTCCTCCGTCATCCCAGTGTTGGGGTTTAGCTCTTCATGGTAAAAACACATACAAAATAATCACTCATGGCTGAATAGGTGTTTTTATTGAAGAAATAAGATGAAACAGAAATTCGCAACGCTGCCGAAGTGTTACAGTGTCGCTGTTACAAAACAGATGATGTTGTTTATATACGATAGTAACGATATGCTGTAGAGAAACGACAGTTTGATTTCGCTGTAAGTACTGTGGAAAAACGACAGACTCTGCGAGTCCGTTCTTCCTTCTTCGTCTTCCTCTTCGAGCAGCAGCAGCAGCAGCAGGTATGATTTCTGTTCTTCGTTTCTCTGCGTTCCAAGTGACCCCAAAACTCTTGATCAAACTTCTCTGACTCAAAGGAAACTCTTTTATACCCAGCAACAACTCATTAACTGCCCAAAAATCTTCACAGTAATTCGAGAATATTTTTCTCAATATTTTTTCCTGTTTTACAAAAATCATGTCCCCAAATCTTTACACGTCTTCTGAAACTCTCTGAATCCTTCCTAATCTGGATATATTCGAATCCCAGCTGTATATCTTCTCATAACGCACGTATATCCTCCAACAGAATCCAATATTCTGAAAATATTCTCACGTCTCTGTTTACTTTGTTCTCCTATTCTAGCCCAAGTTGATCGATTAAATTGCTTGTACTAACTCTGTTTAGTGTACTCAAGTCCAGCCCAATGGATTTCGGGTGTTGAATCTCTTCAAAACAGCCCAAGAATTCAAATCAAAAATTCATGCAGATGTGAAGAACATTTCTCGCCATTTTGAATTTTCAAATCGTGAAGAACGGTGTCCCCCTAACCACTGTTGGGTGTCCCCTTAGTAATTTGGGCTGAAATAGTAATTTTTCTGGTTTCCTCCGGGACATTTCTGGGACGTTTCCGGTACATTTCTGGGGCGCCTCCAGGACATTGCTCCGGGGTGTAAATCATCATTTTTTTGAGCAACTCTTTCCATACAAGGGTATTTTCTCCAAAAACACCTAAACAAACATAAAAACACAATATTAGTACAAAAATAGAGTTCCAACAATACAGGCATTGAGGACAAATTAGACACAAAAATGTGTCTATCAAAAGCGTATGAATAATATGTATCCTTAATAACATATGTTTATGAGTATGTAATGATGCATTGTTGTGCTTGTTTTTGGTATTACATTTTACTGTATCAAAGCAGATACATATGCCATACGTACTATTACAAATTGATATGTAGTTAAAATAATACGTAGTGGTATCTACTATTATATATCAATATGTAGAGGTAAATGTTTATACTCTGATAACATATTACATATAAATATGTAGAGGTAGATACTAATATTCTCGTATGTACTGTTAATAATATGTAGTTTCAAGACTTGGTAGATATTACAACTACATATTAATGATGTAACTACATATTTGATATACCATATTGATATGTACTGTAATAATTTTTGGTTCTTGTTATTGTTTAGGTGCTAATAAGCGTAATAAAGAAGATGGAAAACCACGAAGTTTATACCGTGGCGGTTTCAGGGGCTTGTGGGGGTTTGCGAAGACTATTAGGACCACTAAGAAGGCTATTGCGAAGTCCACTGAAAACCTTGAATTGAGTGAGTTGCAGCTGAAGATGATTTCTGAAGCATCATTCGGTAACCTTTTCCTAATGTTCTGGTACACAAGATTTGAGTTGAAACATTGGTTGAAGATTGAAGATGCAATGACGAAATTGTTACGCTGTTACGTTAGGGGTCAAGATCCAAACAAGCTTAGATTTGTCTTTAAAAGGCATGGCCAACCGAATGAGCTAGTATCCACACCAGAAGAAATAGCACTTATTTATGGGATGCCGAGAATTCCAAATAGGGAATATCTTGATTATAGGCTTACACAAGTCAATAAAAAAAGTGGATGGCGTGAAACAGAATTTTTCAAAAGAACTTTTCCTACTGATATGAAAGCTGGTGATAAAGTGACTAGGCCAATGATTGTGAAGGCAATCTTGAATATCCTTAAACGAACACCAATTAATATGAAAAAGAAGAAGTCTGATGAAGAGTCTCTGCAAAGCGTGGCTGATCAATCAAATGAAGATTCTGAAGAACACGAGGAAGACGAGGAAGATGCCGAAGATCTTGTTAGGCTTATCTGCTTGTATATGTGCACTTCATTATTTTTCTCTACAAGTGATGCAAACGCTTTGACTAAAAAATATATTGGTTTCGTTCTTGATCTTGAGAAGGCTAAGAATATTTCATGGTCTGACCTCATCCATTCTCATTTAGAGAAAGAGTTGAATGAAAACGTGGAATCCGTAGAACGCACAAATGGTTGTGCTATTTATTTGTTGGTAAGAATCTATTTATTTGTTTATTCTACTTCAAAATGTTTTTGTTTTATGTGTTTTCTACATTTTGATAGTATATCTAATACTGCATATCAATATTTTGCAGCCATGGTTTGCGGAGCATACCCATTTGGTGGCGCCCGAGGATATAGTGACAGAACCTGCAGGAATGTATGTGCCAAGAGTGGCTAGGTGGAATCATACAAAGATATGTGCTGAGTTCCTAAAGGATATTGATCTTTCTGAGTATCAGGTAAACTTTCCGTACATATTTTGTCATAATAAAAATATATATTGATAAGTACACGTAGTTCGACATATTGATATGTAATTATTAGCATATCAATATGTAGTAGTTATTAGCATATCAATATGCTACTACATATTAGCATATCAATATTTATTAGTTATTAGCATATCAATTATGATATGTAGTTATTAGCATATCAATGTGTAGTTCTCCCTGTGTATCTAATAAAGAAAGAACTACGACATGTTTTTTTTCGTAATATCTAATATGTAGTTGTTTTTTTACATTTATTTGATTTTTACCAGTTCCATGTTGATTTCAAAGATGAGATAAGACACTAAGAAAGACAAATCCTTAATCGTATTTCAAGAAGGATTCAACAGGAAGCAAATGATGATGCTTTTTGTTTAGATGACAATTCCGAATCGGAAGAAGAGAAAGAAGAAGAGGAAGAAGAGAAGGAAGAAGAGAAAGAAGAAGAGGACTCAGTATTGGGGGGAGAAGATTGGAAGATTAAATACGATGATTTGTGGAATACAATATCTTCCAAATGGAGTGAATTCAACACAATGCAGCAAGAGGGCGAACCGGTTGACGCTTCAAAGCTTGAGTTCATGTTGCATGATATTTACCGGAAAGCTTTCCCTTTGCGGAGAGAAGCCAGCCAGGAAGATTATGTTAGCTTGGGATGTACACCTACTCCAAGAAACCCCAATGAAGAGTTGAATGTGGACCAAATAGTTGAGAACGAAATACAAGGTTCTCCGGAAGATCAAACAGATGCTAATGTCAACATTCCTGAAGTTGGTTTGTCAACACCGAAAGATCAAACTCATGTTAATGCCACCTCTGAGGTTGAATTGTCAACAACTTCAGTGTTGAAGTTCCATGATGTTGAAGTTCCGCGTTCTGAGGTTAAAAATTGGGCTAAATCTAATTTGGAGCAAAAAGTCAAAGAGATACAAGAGAAAAAGGGCAAAGAAAACACACAGGTAAGTAGCATATCAGTACGTAGTCTAAGTAGCATATTAATATCTATCTGTGACATATCAATACGTAGTGGTATCTACCATTACATATTGATATGTAACAGTACATTCTTGTATACCACTATCTATCTGTTACATATCAGTATCTATCTGTTACTTATCAATATGTAGTGGTATCTACCATTACATATTGATATGTAACAGTACATTCTTGTAGTGGAACATATTTATATGTAACGGTACATTCTTGTGGTGGTAGACATAGCAAAAACTCAAGCTAAGTAGGTTTTTGTTGACAGTTTCAATTGATTTTTGCAGGTTGATCAACTTGAAGTTAGGCAGGAAGCAGCAAAGGAGTTGCTTACAACTATGCTAGAAACGAAGTCTTCAGTTGTAGTTAATTCGCAGAAATTTCCAGAGTATAACGCCGGATTGGCGGCGGAAGAGTTTCATTTGCTGGATGTACCTTTGTTTACTATGATGTCGAGTTTGGAACACATTGAAAAGCTTTCTATGCCAGATTTTATAGAAATGGCAAACTCTGGCATTGGTGTTTATGTCGAAGAGTTTGCAGACCTCCTTCCAAATAACAACGATGGTATTTTTGGTATTAACTTACGAGAACAATTTGATAATCTGTTTGGAAGAGATTTGCGGCCTTTACAAATTCCACAAGAAACAACTGAGCAATAAGAACCCATTGAACCGAAAGATGCAGGTGAAGTTACAGGTAAGCAACAAGAATACATACTTACAACCAGTTCAAAAAGTCATTTGGAGGTTGCATCACAAGATCCTTTGGATGTTTCATCACAAGATGTTCTGGATGTCCCCTCGCAAGATGTTTTGGAGGTTCCATCACAAGATCCTTTGGATGTTTCATCACAAGATGTTCTGGATGTCCCCTCGCAAGATGTTTTGGGGGTTCCATCACAGGTGCATGATATGTACTAAAAATCTCATTTTGTGTAGTTAATATTACACTAAAAATCACTACATATTGATATGTATATCAGTATGGTAGCACTAGAAATCATTATACCATACAATCATATACCACTACATGCTTTCAAAAATGATTAGGTGATGTAACTATGTTTTATGCAATATAGATATTTACATATTTTTTTATGTTGATTAAAAATGCAGGAACAGTTTAGCCCAAGCCAGAAACAAAAAATGGTAAAAGTGAACAAAAAGCGCGCTTCAAAGCCCGAAAAGCAGCAGGTAACAACACCCACCAGACCTGTTACTCGTTCCCATCCTACAAAGAAGGTAAATGATATTTATGAGAGTGGAAGTAAGTTCTCACCATCATATAAAGGACCGAAAGCTGCAGTAGCAGAAGCAATACCGCTAAACAAAAAGAGAAAGCTTAAATTGCGCAAGTATTTCCGGAAACTGACTAAATCACCATTCTATAATGACATGACGATGAACAAAAGAGTACTCTTTCCACATACATCAATAATGCAAAAAATCTTAGGTGAGTTCTCAATTGACACTTTTATATTGATATGTACTATTAGTTTGTGTATGTACTTTTGATATACATACATATTTGTATAAAAAATACTGAGAAAGACATATCAGTATGTACTGTTACACAAAGAATACTAACCTTTACGTCGTTTATTTTCTAGCTCAATTGCTTGGAGAGTGGGAGAAGGTGGTCTTTGTGTAAGTGGAACTACAGTTGATGACTTGGTGCAGAACGATTTATTAGAACAAGATCTTCTCAACTACGCACAATACAAGCTTAACACCAAATTTCATAATGAGCAACCGATGCACGAAGTATACAGGAAATACTTGTCGGTGTTGCATCTGGATCCGTCCGCTTGGGTAAGTTGTAATCTTACACTACATATTTACTACAACACATATTCAAAAATTTAAAAAGTATGTAGGGGTAGGTACACTACATATCAATATTGCATAAAACAAAATTAGATATAAACTATTTCAAGTACATCCATGTTTTCAGTACAATGTCGAGTTCCCGGATAACCTCAAAGGAGCAACACATGATTCTGTTTACAAACCAATATTGGCGATGGATGAAAGTATCAAGAAGATTCTTGTACCAATGTGCCACCACAATCTTCATTGGAAGCTACTTGAGTATGAATGCGAAAAATGGTGTTCAACCACTACAATTCTTCTAAGGCTGAATGGGGAGGTATTTGTTATCCACACGCCTGCAAAATGGCAGATTACATGTACGTACCTATCAACGTGTACTTTCTGGAGAAGAACAAAGTAACAATGAAGAATGTAATAGTGAATGAATGTGAAGCACCTCAACAAGAGGGATCGCCAGACTGTCTACTGTTTGTGATGCATTTTATGAAGATGATGTCAAAAAGAAAATATGTGGGAGTGCCTTTGGGAGATGATGAAGAAGTGCAAGCGAAGATTTGTAACAAAAGGGTACCGTTAGCATGCAAATTGCTGAAAGCATCTCCACCAGAAATCAGTTGGCAGATGACACAAAAATAGTCTTACTTGCTAAAAGTAATCTGACAGTACATATCACTATTTACCTATTTTCTTTTCTTTTTATTCTTGGTTTCATTTCATTTCATGAGTTCAAGAATGTTCAAAAGAATATATCTAATAACTTTTTATACAGTTAAAAACTAGTTTATAACATGTTATGCAGAAATAATAATATGCATAATGTCTTATGCATCTAAACAAAAATGATGCATAACCAGAAAAGTGAAAACAATAATGCATAAGACATTATGCAGCTAAAACAAAATAATGCATAATGTCTTATGCATCTAAACAAAATGATGCATAAGACACTATGCACGTGCATAAAAAAATAATCCATAAATCATAAAAGAGAAAATAATAATGCATAAGACGTTATGCAACTAAAACAAAATAATGGCATAATGTCTTATGCACTAAACAAAATGATGCAAAAGACATTATGCACGTGCATAAAAATCCATAAATCAGAAAAGTGAAAAAAGTAATGCATAAGACAATATGCAGCTAAAACAAAATAATGCATAATGTCTTATGCATCTAAAAAAACTGATGCATAACCAGAACAAGTGAGAAAAGTAATGCATAAGACATTATGCAGCTAAAACAAAATAATGCATAATGTCTTATGCATCTAAAAAGACTGATGCATAACCAGAAAAGTGAAAAAAAGTAATGCATAAGACATTATGCAGCTAAAACAAAAATAATGCATAATGTATTATGCATCTAAAAAAAACTGATGCATAACCAGAAAAGTGAAAAAAAAGTAATCCATAAGATATTATGCAGCTAAAACAAAATAATGCATAATGTCTTATGCACTAAACAAAATGATGCAGAAGACATTATGCACGTGCATAAAAATCCATAAATCAGAAAAGTGAAAAAAGTAATGGATAAGACAATATGCAGCTAAAACAAAATAATGCATAATGTCTTATGCATCTAAAAAAACTGATGCATAACCAGAAAAAGTGAGAAAAGTAATGCATAAGACATTATGCAGCAAAAAAAAAATATGCATAATGTCTTATGCATCTAAAAAAAAACTGATGCATAACCAGAAAAGTGAGAAAAGTAATGCATAAGACATTATGAAGCTAAAACAAAATAATGCATAATGTCTTATGCATCTAAAAAAAACTGACGCATAACCAGAAAAATGAAAAAAAGTAATGCATAAGACATTATGCAGCTAAAACAAAAATAATGCATAATGTATTATGCATCTAAAAAAAACTGATGCATAACCAGAAAATACTTCAGTATGTAAATACTTCACTACCGGTGATAGATACTGACATTTATTAGACTTAAAAACATATATCATTATTCGAAAATAACTACAATAACTACATTTTGATAGACTTATAATGTTTCAAAAACCAAAAGATGTTCTAAGAAACAACAAAAACAGTATTTTCAGTACACTTGTAATGTATGTACTGTAAATGAAATGCTTATTAACCAAATTCAGTTGGTACTGACAAAATCAAAAAGAAAAACGGTAGAATAGAACAAGGGCTAGAGGAAAGAATTATAGAAAAGGAATTTGGCAACATCATCGATATAACATTCTGCTGCACGTTAAAGCCTGTGATAAAAGAAAAAGAGAAATCAGAACACTACTTGCTTAAAAGTACATTATATTGTATCAAACTTACTTAATTAAGACATTAATATGTATCTGACTGAAATACATACCTGACACAAAATCATTGTTCAGAAAGTTCATATTGTCGGATAAGATTGCATGTTGCCTTGTTGTGATGAGTCTTCAAATTACAGTTTGAACACTTGACAGATTTTCTACTAGTCTCATATGCAGACTTAATACGTTTCCCCTTTTTCCTGCCTGGTGGAGACCTAATTACTTCTGCTGGGAGAACGATATCATCTACGTGATACTCATCGGGCCTGTGAGAAAAAAACAGTATCATATAAATGGAATGAACCACAACTACATATGAATATGTACAAGGTATATTGTTTTCCTGAAAAACAAATATAAAAAAATGTAGTGGTATCTACCATTACATATCAGTATGTAACATCCATATGTAAGTAGGTTTATGTTGACAGTTTCAATTGCTATTACATGTGTCAGTGGTATCTACCATTACATATTGTTATGCAAAATATGAAAATGTACTGATTAAAGACACATACCTGTGGTGGTTAGGAACGGGTCTAATAGCTATTGAATATAGCTTACGAAAAGTGGTAACTTTGAAATAATCTTCAACGTAATCAAGAATCCTTCCTCCAGATCTAGTAATAGCTGCAGTAGCGTGCGAGCATGGAAAACCGTAAACGCGCCATCGTTGGCAAGTACAAGTTTTTCTCTCTAGATCTACCATACGAGATTTGCACAGTACATATTCATGTGTTATTTTTTAGTACACCTAATATCTACAGTACATATTTATATGTTCTCACAGAAACATGGTACTTAAAAAAAAGAAAGAGAAAGTAAATAACATTCAGATGATAGAGATTAGGGGTAAACGCTAACCTTGGAGAATGCACTTCATAACGATTAGCATCTGACTGGCTAACTTTCCAGGGACGACCAATTTGGATGTGTAGTTCAAGCAAGGCTTGATACGTAGGGGTTAGCCGTTCTGGGTCCATCAAGAGACTCTCTTCACGATGTTCTGACATCATTTCCATCATACGTATCCTACACGACAAGGGGATAGCAAGTCTGTTATACTAAAAATATACGTAGATTAACAGAACATATATGCTAATACTGTTACAAAAAGAAAACTAATATAAGATTGTACAGTGACTAAGGAAACTGATACAAACCTGATCGAGTCAACGAACGCACACGCAGGTAATTTCTTCTCTTTGTTAATCCAGCTATTGAACGATTCAGCAACGCTAGATCAAGTGTAACCATAACTACAGCCCTTGAAGAAAGCACTGGACCACTTTTCTTTTGGAATGTTGCGGCAGTAGTCAGCAACAGAAGGCCTTCCCAAATTAACCATTTCTTGAAGACCTTCCTCGTATGTTGCAGGAGAAAGAGCATATGTCGCCTTTCGGAAAGCATCAGTCACTTCCTTATACTTTTCGTCAGACTTTGCGATAGGTAAGTTTTTGTCCAAATGGAAGTAAAAATATCTTTGATGAGAATCAGGGAACTCTTTGGGAATATATTTAACCAACCCTTCACCTCGGTCAGTCATAAAAGTGATTGGGCGATCATCATTCAAAGCCTCCTTCAGTTTCTTGAAAAACCATTCCCAGCTGATATTGTCTTCACCAGGTACTAAAGCAAACGCAAGCGGATAAAATCCTGCAAAAAGGAATTACTAGTTATGTTAAGCAACTAATATCGACACTACATATTGACATGCAGTTGGTTTACCTCTTTGTTGATATGTGAAAACCTGACACTACATAATAACATGTTAAACAACTGATTGACACTACATTTTCACATGCAGTATGGTTTATCTCATACTCCGTAAGGTCAATATGTAGTATGTAGTATGGTCAATACTCATTGTCAGATAGTGAAGTAAGGTCAATATGAGTGATCTAACTACCAGACACTACATATCAAAAAAAAAAAAAGAACCAGTTACCTTGATTGCCATTAAGACATGTTGCTGCCATGAGACCTCCTTTAAAAGTTCCAGTGAGAAATGTACAGTCACAGAAAATCATGGGACGACATAGTTTATATCCCTCTATACAAGCTCCAAAGCAAAGAAAAAGTCTATTGAATCTTTTTGTAGCATCATTGAAATCGAAATCAATAAATGACCCAGGGTTTGTTTCCCTAACAGCATTCACCCACCAAGCAAGATCAGTGTACGACTTCACATCATTACCAAAAATCTTTTTATGCGACAACTCAATTGCATGATATGCGTGGTGATACTGGATTTCAATGCCACCACCAACTTTAAGATAATCTATGATCTCTGCTCGTGTTATGCGAGGGTTGTGCCTGACCATCTCATGAATTAGACTGTTCATGAGTTTTTTTGTAACTCTTGGATTCTTCAACATATAACCACTGCCACAGGTGTTCCTTCCCACATATTCCTTTATCTTAAATACATCAATAGAACTACCAATGACAGTTACGTGAAGCTTCCATGAACAACCTTTCACACTACATACGGCGGTGAATCTCTCAAGGTCATTCTTCTTCTTAATTACCTCATATCCAGTTCTCATGCAGTATTTTTGGCATGCTATACGTACGGCATCAACACCACCATAGAATAATTGATCTGTATCATCAAAAATCTTATCCCAACCATCTGAAAAAAACACTCTTGGGGCTTCTTTACCTTCTTTCAAAAAACTATTCTTTGCACTGACAACTAAGTCTGCATTACTGTCAACTTCCATACGCCTAGACGCGCCATTTGAAATTACATCCACGTGCAAATCAAAGAAAGCTGATTTCTTTGAAGAATGTAATGCAGAGATGCCCTGGAGTGTTACATCGGCAAGAATAGGAACTATCGCTTGATTCTGGAAATAGTTAACCAGAATAGTCGATGGAGTCAACCAGCTCCACATATTACAGATGCAAAATTTCAAATCCTCTAAAGTTGAAAACGATGTAACCTCATATGCAAAATGATATTGCTTATGGTATACATGAGAATAGATGGAGAAGTCTGGTTTGGGAGCAACGTCAGACATGTTAACCCTGTAAATGATCAAAAAATTAACTAAGTCTCTGAATGGATATAAGTTATACATATTGATATGTATTGGCATCTACTGGATTGCACGATACATACTAAGAGCGCAGGCTATATGTAGTACGTATTGGTATGTAACATGTAGAATAACTAAGTCTCTGAATTCCTATACGTTATACATATTGATATGTATTGGCATCTACTGTATTTTAGTAAGATATATTTGCAGGCTATATGCAGTACGTATTGGTATGTAACATGTAGAATATATTTTACAACATATCAAATGTTTTGAGTTCCATCTTCTATAAATAGAAGAACTGCAGCTATATCAAAAAGAGAATACAAAATTACTACACGATCTATCTAACAAAACAAACCTATATCAAAAAATACAGTAAAACAAACCTATATCAGATTACAAAGAAACTAAAATAGAACAACAGCAGAGAAAAGGTGATTATAGTAACATACCTTGTTCGAATCTGAGATTAACCTAATTCGATTTTAAGATACCTAATTGAAACACACAAAAATCACAATGTAAATCGAACGGAAACTGAATTGAACAATGTAAATCATCACAAAACTGAAATCATAAAAGAAAGATAACAATGTACATCATAGACAACTATTCTGATAGAAATCGGATCAGAATAAACCTAATTATTCATCAACATTCCAAGAACAACAACAGAGGAAGATGATTTACGAGATAAATACCTTTTTCAAATCTGATTTCGAAGCACAGATGATTTACGAGATAATAGCTGTGATGAGCCTAATTGAAAGACGCTACCAGATACTGTGATGAACCAAAACGCAGGAGCAGAGAAAACCAAAGAGAAACAAATCTGAGATGAAAAAAAAGAGAAAAAAAGTGAATTTGATTTGTTCGTGGAGTTGCAGAAAGGGTATTTTTGGTACTTTTGAAAAACTTGTCTTGTGTGACCCGCACGTTTTGGACTAGGGAATAAATATTCTGGTCCAAAAACATGTTTTTGGACCTGCGGATAATTTTATTCTAGGGGTGGATTAGAGAGTAACCGGTACTGGGTTTCCTGGACTACCTAGGAATTCCTAGTTACCATTTTGATGGGAACTCCTGTCCATGACCAAAACCATAACTATGGAGTAAATCAAAATATGGCCCAGATGGGTGGGTGGGGGAGGGTGGTTATCCACGGATCTCGACCCTAACACAGGTGTGTACTCCTGCCCATGATTTAAATCATCACGACTCATTGGATGGGGAGAGTGGCATCCAGTAATTCGGATCAGGTTTTGGTTGTCGGCTCTACTATTTTCATAGGAACTCCTGTCCATGATCTATTTTATAACTCGCAGTCGCCGATAGATGAGTTATTAAACTCTGATTGCCATAGTATATCTTCACCGTCAATGATATTTCCATCAGTTTGCTCTACCAGCTCTCTTTGTCTCTCTTCAAGTTCATCACAGACGATAACTTCCCAGCCATCTTCTCAACTCGATACTGCGGAGAAAGAAATTAATGATAAAATTGATTCTCATATTGCTTTCGATAATTCCCTGGGCATCTCTGTTGATCACCCAAATATTCGAGGTATATGCAAGGACCTTATTAAAAGTAATATGCTGGATTCAAATCGGGAAATCCCTGAGCTAGAAAATGAAGATGGCTTAGCATCGTATGATACTGATGAGGATGTTATGGTGGAGGATTCTTTAGGAGATGATGGAAGAATTGATGCTGTGAGAGTCTCAGTGGATTGTGAAACTTGGGATACTAATGGGTTTGAATCCAATTACTGGAGCTAGGGTTTCAAATGTTTCTGATGGATAATAAATTATGATCTGGAACATTAGGGGACTTGGGAAGGATGAGAAAATTAGTGCAATTCGTAATGCAATTTTGAGAAATAACATCACAATTTGCTCAATTCACGAAACTAAGAGAGAAATTGTGGATGATTTACTAATTCATTCTCTATGGGGTAGCAGCAGATGTAATTATGTTTTTGTGCCTTCAATTGGAGATTCAGGTGGCATTATAGTGATGAGGAAGGATGGGGTTGTCACCATAAAAGATTCTTGTTTGGGTTCTTTTTCATTAACAATGAAGTTTAGGAATACAGCTGATAACTATCTGTGGACTTTTATTTCTGTGTATGGTGCATCTGACTCAAGCGATTATAGACAGTTTTGGAGCGAGATAAATGATGTGAGACTTCTCTTTGATGGCCCTGCGTAGTAGGAGGCCATTTTAATGCAATTCTTCAACAGTATGAAAGAAACAGAAATGTAGGATGTATTTCTAGCAGGCGCTTCTTCAAGAAATTTGTAAGTAATCACTCTTTAATTGATATCCCAATGAATGGTGACAGATTTACTTGGACAAACAATCGGCAACCTCCTACTTTGATTAGATTGGACAGATTTCTTTTCACTGATGATTGGTTAGAGCATTTTCCTGCATTAGTTCAGCAAAATGAGAAGACCTATATCTGATCATGCCCCTGTTTTGTTGAATTGTAATTCTGGATCTAAATTTGTGTCACCTTTTAGGTTAGACAATTATCTGTTATATCATCCTTCTTTTCTTGGTAATTTTAAGCTACATGTGGTGGGAAAATTTAACATTTTTCTGTAAGCCTAGCTATGTCTTTGCTAAAAAGCTTCTAGCTTTGAAATTTTTTATAAAGTCTTGGAAGAAATCTCTAGCGAATCTACAATCTCAGATGGATTCTTTGGAAGAATCAATAGAAGCTTTGGATGTTGCTGAGGAAAATATTTAATATTACTACTGATGAAGTTGTTTCAAGAGAAAATGCAAGGTTAAAGCATGCTTCCCTAACTCTGGACATGGCTAGGAAATGGGGTCAACGAGCTAAAGATCAATGGTTTAAAGATGGTTAAAAGAACTCTAAATATTTACATCAATTGGCATCTTATAAATACAAGGTTAGTAGTATTAATTGTCTTAATATTGATGGTGATCTTTCTTATGACAAAACAAAGATTGCTAAAGAGGCTACAGACTTCTATACTCTCTTGTTTACTGAAAAGCATGCTTCTAGACCTAGATATGATGATCTCATAATGCCTACTATTTCTGTTGAAGAAAATATATCTCTTGAGAGACCTTTTACAAAAGAAGAGGTTAAAAATGTTATTTGGCAGTTTGGCAGAAATAAGGTTCCGGGCCTTGATGGATTTACAACGGAATTCTTTAAACATACTTAGGATATTATTAAGTCTGATCTCATGCTTGTGGTTAAAGAATTTGAAGGTACTTATTCTCTTGATTGGAGGCTTAATGGTACTAACCTGAAATTGATTCTGAAGTGCAGTGGTGCTGTGTCTCTTCATAATTTCAGGCCAATTAGCTTAATAGGGGGTGTGTACAAGATTATTTCAAAAATGCTAGCAGAGAGGTTCAAATTAGTTCTTCCTTCTATCATTTCTAATTATCAGGGTGCTTTTGTTAAATATAGGCAGATTAATGATGGTATTTTAATCGCCGCGGAGCTCACTGATTCAAGAAAAAGAGAAGACAAACCGGGGATCTTTTGCAAGGTTGACTTTGAAAAGGCTTTTGATAACATAAATTGGGGTTGTATGGACTTAGCTTTAGAAAATTTTGGCTTTGGACATATATGGAGAAGCTGGATCAAGTGGTTCATCTCATATGCAAGGTTCTCTATCCTTATTAATAGGGAGGCTACAAAGATGCTTAAATCTCATAAAGGCATTCTCCAAGGTGATCCAATCTCGCCTTTTCTTTTCATCATTATTGCGGAAGTACTTTCTCTAATGTTAAAGAAGGCTGCTTCAAACGGTTTGATTTCTGGTTTCAAAGTGGCGCCAATGGAACTGTGATTAATCATTTACAGTTTGCGGATGACCTCATTATATTCTTGGATGATTCTGTGGATCAGGTACACAATTTAAGAAATGTCTTATTTGCTTTTGAACTTATAGTTGAGTTAAAAGTAAATTTTAGAAAAAGTGCAATTGTGGGTATTGGAAGCAGTCATAATGGTGATATGTGTGCTGAAGCTTTTGGTTGTAGTCTTACTAATTTTCCAATTAACTACCTGGGTATCCCTCTAGGTAGTAAATCCAAGAATAAACCTATTTCGGATAATATTATTCGGAGAATTCAAGCTAGGCTGTTAACTTGGAAGAGAATATATTTGTCTAAAGGACAAAGACTGATAATGGTAAATAGTGTGCTGGCTAGTTTGCCAATCTACTATTTATCTATGTTTCAGATGCCGGTTTCTGTTATGAAGGAAATTGAGAAGACATGAGATCTTTTCTTTGGGATCTTCTAGTACTGAAAAGAAGAGAAGTTGAGTTGCTTGGACAAAAGCAACTTTGTCGAAGAAGAGAGGACTCATTGGGATTAAAAAGCTAAAACTTGTCAACAAATCACTGAATTGCACGTGGATATGGAGATACGGGAAAGAGAAGAAAGCATTGTGGAGGAAGATAGTGCACCAAAAATTTGGAGGTAATTTTGAAGCTTTTTTACCTAACTCTTCTAATAAGTCTGTTGGTCATAGCTTATGGTTGGGGATCCTAAAATCTAAAGTTTATATTCTTCAAAATTCTAAGTTCCAAATTCAGAGTGGTAATGAGGTATTGTTTTGGAAGGACAAATGGATTGGTGATCAACCTCTTCAGGTTTCCTTCAAAAGACTTTTTAAGCTCTCAAGAAAAAAAAATGATACAATTAAGGACATGATATCACCTTTAACTGCTTGGGATTTCGGTTTTCCAAGAAACTTGAAAGAGCAAGAGATGAGGGATGTTGTAAGGTTGTTACATCTTATTGGAGATCCTACTTCCATTTTGGGTGAAGCAAATATGGATGATGAGAGATCTTGGGATGCTACAGAAGGTGAGTTCTTTGTTGCTAATTGTTATACTTCCTTAGATGTGAATGGTCTTCTCTCTTTTCCTTATAAGCAGTTATGGAATAGCAAAGTTCCTTTAAAGGTTTCTTTTTTGGTATGGACTTTGTGTTTTAATGGAAATATTTATGTGTCGAAAAAAATATTTAGCAACAGTTATGCATCAGTTCCTTATTAAGCAAATATTTATGTGTCGAAAAAAATATTCAACATGTTCCTTATTATGGAATAGCAAAGTTCCTCCATTTAGACTAAAAAAAACATATTGAAGATTTTATTTAGTCTAATAAGGAAAAATAAATATATTAAAAACATAAGAACACGCAACTACTATAGGTAGATTACAAAACTTCTAGATAATATTATTTATTTGACGGTAATTAATAAATCCGATAACTGTATGAATATTTTGTTCTTGTAAGAAATTCACATAATATTCATATAGACTTTGGATATAATACTTGATCATATTCAGTATGTTCAGTAATAATAATAAGAAGCATTTGGTAGTGGTTTTTATTTTATCTTTAATCTTAATATATAATAATTTTAAAATTTAAATTATTAGGTGATCTTAAGTTTTCTTGGATAATATTATTATCCCAATACACCGTTGAGAAATATTTGCAGATTATATTGAAAGGTCGTATGACTCAAAGAGGGGGAAATACGTAAAGGTTACTTGGCATTTTGTTCCAGAAGATGAGATATGTATCTACAAACTAGACCCAACTATTATATAAGGTGTCCAAATCTGAAAACGAAGAGTATCTAGTGTTACTGATAGATGATAATATAAGGAAACGACTAACATTATACAATCTTGTTTATTTACAAACAAATTTGATGAAGTAGACAACCCATTCAAAGAAAGAATTGTTGAAATGTAAACTTCTAGCTCCTGTATCTCTTTCTATGGAAATGTCTCTTAAATTGTTGTATGCTTCTTACTTCCTAGTAATTAACATTTTACCGATTAGCATGATGGATGCTCATATACTATAGTCAGAAGAACCTCCCCTTTCTACTTCAAAAAAAAAAAAGACACAAAACACTCATCTTTCCACTCCAACAGGAATATATGCCGCCTACAAGAAGTCATGATGAGATCTTCCTTTTTGTTTTTGGAGATAAAGAAAGAAAGAAAGAAAGAAAGAAAGAATACTGGGAAAGAAAGAATACTGGGAGAAACTGAGTTGAATAATAAGTTTCAAAATTTGAAGTATTTAATCGTCAGATCATTAATTTTGTTGGCAGTAAGAAACTAAGAACATGTATCACTTGGAAGAGATACGACGTTCCATTTTATCGTGTGTTTGATATAGAATCATTATGGCATTCGGGATAGTTTTGACGATAATTTTTTACCTTGATTTCTGACATGTGTAGCAAGATCCCTAGGCATCCAAATTTCCACGGGATATCCAAGAGATAAACCCGTTGGAGAAAATGAGTTATTTAATAAATGAATTTTTGGTCTTGGTGTGGTTTGATCTCATGATCTAAGGGTCTAAGGATACTCACTCATTTTTTAGTGAATGAAATGGAACCTTTAGCCCCACATTGTAGAAAACTAAAGAGGTGGAGCGGGTGGGGCGAAAAATACATGTTTCGACCCATGCCTATGCGCGTATACCATGTACCAAGTTCCTCTTCTACTCGTATTTATTTTTGGCGAATTTTTCTTTAGGAAATTGATTCCAAAAATATTTTCTTAAGAGTTTTATTTGTGGGAAATTCATTTTACGAGTTTTACTTGTTTTTGAAGAAAACCGAAACCTAACTTGATTTGCAAGTATCTCATCCTATAAATATGACTCGAAATTCTGTTTTCAAAACATACAAGCAACGACTATATCTAGGTCTACTTTTCTTCTTCTTCTTGTTTTTTGTGCGACGTTTTACTTCCATCCCTGTTACTGAGTTCAAGAGTGGGTAACTTGCGTTGTGCTAACTCAAGTTATATCGGACACTCTTATCCTGGACACATCTTCGTACGTTGGGGTTTAGCATTACTTCAGAGTATACCCGTGAACTAATGTGTTAAGGACAGCTTGTTGAACCTGTGATTCTGCCCTCATCAATTTGTTCGTGGTAGAGTTGTTTGATACGGTTCTTTATATTTATTGTTTGATACATCTGACGTTTCTTCTATTGTTGCAAGATTCCAAAAATCTTAACACATTAGTATTCCTTGTAACAATGGGAAAGAACGACATTGAAAGACCACAGAAGTTTAACGGAAAGGATTTCAAGAGATGGCAATCCAAGATGTTATTTTATCTAAGCCATCATGAACTGTATTATGTACTTGTTCCACATGATGAATTGATGAATGCTGAAGGTTTAACTGAGGAAGCGATCGAGTATAACAAGAGGTGTAATTTTCTGGCGAAAAATCATATCATGAATGGTTTGGAAGATGCGATGTATGATTTTTACAATGCTAAAGAAAATTTCAGTGCTTATGATTTGTGGACTGCGTTAGAAGCAAAGTATCAAGCGGAGACTGCAGGGAGCAAGAAATTTCTGGTGGTGAAGTTTATGGAATTCAAGATGACGAATGATAATCCTGTTGTTGATCAATTCCTCGAATTTCAACAGATCATTAATGAGATTTTTGCTGAAGATATGGTCATTGATGAGACGTTTCAAGTATCTGCGGTAATTGAGAAGTTACCATCTTCTTGGTCTGAGTACAAGAAAAAGCTAAGACATGAAACTGGCGAGATCAACATGGTTGAATTAGGAAAGAAAATTCAAGTGGAAGAGATGTTGTGCACCAAGGACAAGAATGTGTCTTCTGCAAGGGACATGAGTAACAAATCTCATATGACTGAACACAGATCTTCCAAAGCTGGAAAAGGTGAGAGTAACAATCGTAACTCTAAGCGTGGTCCTCCCAAGAAAGGTATGTTTCGAAAACCAGAGTCTAGCATTACTAAAATTAAGGGTGCTTGTTATGCGTGTGGAGTTACTGGCCATATGCCAGTTCACTGTAGACATCGTAAGGACAAGAAGGATAATGCTAACTTGGTTGAAAAGAACAAGGACGAGTTTTCTGCTGTAGTGTCTGAAGTTAATTTGCTGACCAATGTGATGGACTGGTGGGTAGACTCTGGAGCTACCAAGCATGCAGAGACATGTTCACCTGCTACCAGAGGGTAGGGGAAGGAGAGAAACTCTATATGGGTAACTCATCTGCATCAGAGGTTGCAGGAAAAGGAAAGGTTGGTCTGAAGCTCACATCTGGTAAGACTCTCACATTGAATGTAGTTTTTCATGTTCCAGACATCTGCAAAAATCTTGTTTCTTGTTCTGTTTTAGATGATAAGGGTTTTATAGTTTCAATTGAGTCTAGAAAACTTATAGTAACTAAGGGAAACGGTTATGTGGGAAAGGGTTATAAGACTGGGGGTCTTTATAAACTTAATGTAACCTGTCCTGAAGTGAAATTGAATGATTCTTCTGCTTACATGTGTGTGTCATCGAATGTTTGGCATGGTAGACTTGGTCATGTAAATTACAAATCAATGCATAAACTGGCTAGCGTAGGCTGCATACCCAAATTCACTTTAGATAAAAGTCATAAGTGTAAGATTTGCGTAGAATCGAAGCATGCTAAGAAATCATTCGGTAAGAATGTCTAGAAACAGTAAACCCTTAGAGTTAATCCATTCAGACCTAGTTGACATGAAGTCTGTTTAAACTAGAGGTGGTAAGAAATGATTTGTCACTTTTATAGATGATTGTACGAGGTATTGTCATGTTTATTTGCTTAGAGGGAAGGACGATGCCTTAGAATCCTTTAAGGTATATAAACGTGAAGTTGAAAACCAATTGAATGCTATCGTTAAAACTTTTAGGTCTGACCATGGTGGTGAATATGAAATTCCTGTCGGAAATTTCCATGAATAACATGGCATAATACATGAAACTACAACTCCTTATTCACCTCAATCCAATGGTGTAGCTGAACGCAAGAACCGTACCCCTAAGGATATTATGAATGCCATGTTGATTAGTTCAGGATTACCTTAGAACTTGTGGGGGGAGGCTATCCTCTCATCCAATTGCATCCTGAACAGAGTACCCTTTAAAGGATCTGATAAAACTCCATATGAGTTATGGAAAGGTGAACAACCATCTTATGCTTACTTCAAAGTGTGGGGGTGCTTGGAAAAGGTGGCCATCCCTCCTCCTAAGACAACTAAGATAGGACCCCAAAACCGTTGATTGTGTTTTTATAGGGTATCCTGAGCATTCTAGTGATCATAGGTTTATGGTTGTGAATTCTGAAATTTCTGACATAGGGTTGAATACTATCATGGAGTCTATGGATGCTGAGTTATTTGAGAATGTATTTCCTATGAAACGTGATTCTCGAAAGAGATGTTTAAATGATCCCCTATAATTTTCTTCAACCAGTCAGTCATTACCTTTAGAGGAAGATGAACCATAAATAGAACCTAGAAGAGGTAAAAGGGTTAAAACTAAGAAAAACTATCCTGGTTGCATTACATACCTTGCCGAGTCTGATCCTCAGACTTATAAAGAAACCATGACTTGTCCTGAAGCTCCGTGGTGGAAAGAAGCTTCAATTAGTGAAATGGATTCTATTCGAGAAAACGATACTTTTGAACTTGTAGATTTACCTCCAGGGTCTAAGGCCATAGGTTGTAAATGGATTTTCAAGAGAAAACGTAATATAAATGTAACTATTGAAAAATACAAGGCTAGGTTGGTAGAGAAAGGCTACAAATAGAAGGTATAGATTTCTTTGATACATATTCACCAGTGAGTAAAATTAGCTCCATTAGGATGTTAATTGCTATAGCTTCTGTCCATAACCTAGAGATACATCAGATGGATGTAAAGACAGCGTTTTTGAATGGTGATTTAGATGACGAAATCTATATGGAACAACCCGAAGGCTTTGTAGTTAAAGGTTGTGAAAAGAAAGTTTGTAAACTGAAGAAATATTTGTATGGATTGAAACAAGCACCCAAACAGTGGCAAGAGAAATTTGATCATGTGATGATTTCTACTGGTTTTAGAATTAATGAATCTGATAAGTGTGTTTATACTAAACTTGTCAAGGATGCCTGTGTGATTGTACGCTTGTATGTTGATGATATGCTTATACTAGGTACAAACATGGTTGTTATTAATACAACTAAGAAACTGTTGAATGAGAACTTTGACATGAAAGACTTAGGCCCCGCTGATGTCATATTAGGGATGAAGATTAGAAAAACTTCTAATGGCTATAGTCTGAGTCAGTCTCATTATGTTGAATCCATACTTAAGAAATATAATCAGTTCGACTGTAAACCTGTTTGCACTCCATATGATTCTTCTTGCAAACTCATGAAGAATAAGGGTGTAGGTGTTAACCAACTTGAATACTCGAGAGTCATAGGAAGTCTGATGTATTTCATGAATTCTAAGAGACTAGACATTAGTTATGCTGTGAGTAGGTTAAGCAGGTATACTTGTAATCCAGGGAAGAAACATTGGGATGCACTTATTAGAGTGCTAAAGTACTTGAAGTACATAATGACCTTTTGTTTGAATCACGAAAGGTATCCGGCCGTCCTTGAGGGATTTTGCGATGCAAACTGGATAGCAGACCCAGAGGAGTTTAAGTCTACGAGTGGATATGTATTCACTCTAGCAGGTGCGTCTGTATCTTGGAAGAGTTCCAAACAGACATGTATGGCTCTCTCAACTATGGAGTCGGAGTTTATTGTGTTAGATAAAGCAGGAGAGGAGGCCGAATGGCTAAAAAACTTTTTAGAAGATATTCCTCTCTGGCATAAGCATGTGCCAGCTATATCTATACATTGTGACAGCAAATCTGCAATAGATAGAGCTAAGAATAGCTTTTACAATGGAAATTCTATACATATGCGTAGAAGACATGATTCTTTGAAATTACTAATCTCAACAGGCGTTATTTCCATAGATTGGACAAGGTCCAAGGAGAATATCGCGGACCCTTTGACGAAAGGTTTGTCCAAGGAGATAGTTAGTAAAGCATCGAAGGGGATGGTGCTTAGGCTCAAATAATTAAACTTGCCATGAAGGATACTCAACCTTGATGACTGGAGATCCCAAGATCAAGGTTTCGAATGAGATAACTAATTTGTGGTGGGTAAAGACAAACACTATCAGAGAATTTCATTCTCTGTCCCTTCCATATGGTGTTGATGTGATAGTGTGACTGCATGTGGAGGATGACTTTTAATTAAGTCTTAATGAGTTCTATAGTTTCAATTTAAGATTGAAGTGGGGTGTAGCAGTACACACTCTTGATGGAACTCACCTATCTGAATGAGGAAGTGGGCCGCTTCCTATGAGAATGAAGCCGATTCTCTAGAGCATTCTGAGAAACAGGATATGTCCAGGGCCAACATGGACAAAATGGCAAGAACTTAGCAACACTTGTAGGATATCATGCGTGGATGTTATTAGAATTACACCAAACGCTAGCATTTCAAGACATCGCGTTCACTGTCTAGCTAGTAGTTCAGGTAACTTCTCACTAGGCAAGGTTCAAGACCTCATGGACACCTTTGCCTAAATGGTATTTTCCATCCTCTGATTTTTTGTTATTTACCGAGATTTCATTCATGTGGGGGATTGTTGGAGAAAATGAGTTATTTAATAAATGGATTTTTGGTCTTGGTGTGGTTTGATCTCATGACCTAAGAATCTAAGGATACTCACTCATTTTTGAGTGAATGAAATGGAACCTTTAGTCCCACATTGTGGAAAACTAGAGAGGTGCTCCACTATATAACCATGTGCTCATGGATATGTTGTAAGACAATGTGAGTGGAGCGGGTGGAGCGAAAAATACATGTTTCGACCCATGCCCATGCGCATATACCCAGTACCAAGTTCCTCTTCTACTCGTATTTATTTTTGGAGAATATTTCTTTAAGAAATTAATTCCAAAAATATTTTCTTAAGAGTTTTATTTGTGGGAAATTCCTTTTATGAGTTTTACTTGTTTTTGAAGAAAACCAAAACCTAACTTGATTTGCAAGTATCTCATCCTATAAATATGACTCTAAATTCTGTTTTCAAAACACACAAGCAGCGACTATCTCTAGGTCTACTTTTCTTCTTCTTGTTGTTTTTTGTGCGGCGTTTTACTTCCATCCCTGTTGCTGAGTTCAAGAGTGGGTAACTTGCGTTGTGCTAACTCAAGTTATATCGGGCAGTCTTATCCTGGACACATCTTCGCACGTTGGGGTTTAGCATTACTTCAGAGTATACCCGCGAACTAATGTGTTAAGGACAACTTGTTTAACCTGTGATTCTTCCCTCATCAATTTGTTCGTAGTAGAGTTGTTTGATACGGTTCTTTATATTTATTGTTTGATAATCTGACGTTTCTTCTATTGTTGCAAGATTCCAACAGAAGCTAATCTTTTTCTCCTCGCATAAGTTAATATCATCAGGCAGTAGTGTGATAGTACCGAGGCATGTGTGCTTAGATGTATGCTTGTATCTGCATGTCATTTAGTGTTGTACCTGCGTTTGCAAAAAGAGAAGGCAAAAATAATTTTCTGAGAATTTTACGTACACTTTTTTGACAGGTATTTCCTGACATACTGTGTGGATTAAAGGTGCTCCGATGCTAACAGGAAATCCCTTTAACCTCGAACGCCAACGGATTTGGAATCACCATTCTAGCTATCTCCCTCTATATTTTCTGATATTCGATATTTCTTATGATCAGCTAAATGAACAACTTAAATAATCTGTAAGTATCACTCTTGAACTCTTTTCCCCTCCTTCTTTCATCAATTGCAGTATCTGTGAATCTATAATTACTGTTTTTGTGGTCTAATGAAAGAATTGTGGTCTATTTCTTTAGTTTTCAGGTGGTTCTTATGCTTGATTTAGGGGATTTGATTAACTGTATCTTGAATATTCTAGGAGGAATTTTCTGAAGCAATTGGTTTATTTAGCTCAAAATGAGAAAGACAACAATTTTATGGAACATAATAATTTGGGTATCAGTAGAGGAGACAGGAGAGTACATGCTATGTTAATCAGAAGTTTTGTTTGCGTGTAGATAAAAATTCATGGCTTAAGACATAGAATGAAATTCCTGTACAATCCTATGTATCTCATTAGTTGGATATGTTTCATATGACGCGAGTGCCAAAACATAAAAATTATTCGGACGTGTAATAGTATCATTTTCTGTTGTGCGGTATCCTTAATAATCAGCCCAACGAACAACACTGCTCCAGTTTTTAATCTGGACTCGATGTCAGAATGTTGCATATTCGATTCAGGTCATCAAGTTCATTCGTTTCGATGATATTACGTGTTACATTTGAGAAGTAGACTGGGGTTGTTATTAAAATACCTGAACATAATTGAAAAGTGAAGATATATAAGTTGCTAAGCCTCTAAACTGATATCATGCCAACTTGAAAGTAGTTTACTTCATGTCAAGTGCAAGCCTTTAGTGGTTCATATTTGGTTTCTGCATATTACTTTCTCCATGTCTCGCTACTTTCACTGGCCTTAATAATTTGAGATATTATTGAGACAAAATAAGAGGCATAGAAGTCCTTGAATGAATGTGTAACATGTTTATATGTGGGAAATAAGATATTTTTACATGGGGTATTTCAAGTATATTCTCAGTCTATGGTGCTTCTCGGCTTTACATTTATTCATCGAGAATACAATGACTCAAAGCCAGCAATATTATAGGTATACGGATTCGTAAGTTCCAAATTCTGGCATGTGTGGGATTCCTCAGTTGGGTCCAAGAGGTGCACCTTTACTGACTGTACACTAATAATTTAATGCTGTGCATTAAACTTGGTCTGTTATTCTTCATTTTTAATACTTACTATGTTTCTAAAAAAGAGATACTATTATTTTTTTCATTTTAACCTAAAAATAGGCCAAGTTGAAAAGGTGATAATATCTCTTTTTCAAACACGGTGGGAGTATGATTTTACTTTTGGAATTCTAATCCTAAGCTAATTAATTGTTTATAGATGTTGCATATTTTTGGTGTTTTCTGTTTTTGAGTTTCTTTAGTTCGTTTCGTTGTTCCCTACTTGAGTAAAAATGGTGGTACCATCAAGTTCAATTTTGATGCATATATTTCATACGGAGCATTGTTCATTTTCCAATCTGTTTTACGTCATATAGAAGTGTATGAATGTTTTATTATCTGATATTATAGGAGAAAACGAAAATTTGAACTAAGTAAATGCATTCCCGCAAACTTAAATGATGTGTTGTTTTTTGTTTTTCCTTTTCAAGGAACAGCAACGATACAGCAAGATGATGAGTAAACAAGAGCAAGTTGACGAGTCATTGGCACATTCCCGCCCAAATTTCCCGGGAAAGGATGGAAAAGGCAAAGCAAGGGAAACCAAAATGGTAATCCAGTTGCAGAATGCATTAGAAAACTCCATTGAGGTACCATTGTTTTTCAAATTTGAATTCAATTGCCATGAGTTCAATCAGTTTTCTCTTAAAAGTTCAATCAGTTTTCTCTTAAAATTTTGTTTAAGTTATATGCATATGAGGCTCGGGATTCCAAGCATGCATGATAATGGTTTTTTTCATTTTTTGTAACTCAAACGATATTAGCATATATTTTCTTGGACATGTAATGTAAGTCTGTAATGGATATTAGGTTAATAAGATTACTTCATGTCTTTCTTATTTACGTGGTTCCTCTCGCTTCCATTGAAGAGGACAATTAAGTTATCGAACGTACAGTTTCTGATGACTAGCTAGCAAGCTTAACAGTTTCATTAGTCTGCTGAAAATTATTTTCTTTTTAATGTAGTGCTAGAAGTTTCTTGATTGTTGCATGATATTATGAAGGAATTTATTTCGAACGCTTTTGTTTACTGTTTGATGATCATTTGCTTCTTGTAACGTTTTTTTTAATTTCAGATGCAGATGGGAATAAAGCTGCTCAGGTGTCTGAAAAGCTTCTAGGTGTCGTGATTTTTTAGTGTTGTTATAGCTATTCTTACAACTTCTAAGGTAACTTAGTCCTCTTTTTAAGGGTTCGTACTTGGTTTTGCTATCAATTATGAATTAGTGTTTTTGGGAGGAGAATCATAACACAGATATTTCGATGGCTTAGGATCAAACTGACAAACTTAATGTCCATTTGGTTTCCATGATATCCAGAGTGAACAATTTGTTTTCTTCTTCTGCCAAGCATATTATATATATGGTAGTTTGACATACTGCTTCACCAGTTGTGGCTGGTGTAGGAGCTCATGTGAGTATCTGTTTGGTTGGTACATTTAGGTAGTTGGACAACAAAGCAACTCTGAATGTCAACAACAAGACCTAATAATCCAACCCAAAGCCTGTATTTGGACCCTTTCCAATACCAAAACCTCCACATCAGAACAAACAACTGGCAGTACCCGGCTGGGTTTCATGAGATTCAGGATAAACATAGTTCTACTATGCTAACCGATACTTGTGATTCTGCGATATGTGTAAGTCTTACTGATGATGCAGGTATATGTAGAGAGACTAGAGGGGAATCTTGAAGCAGGAACGTAAGAGAAAGGCTTGAACTAAAAGGAGTCGAAGCAGCCTTCCAATGGGTAACAGAGCTAAGTGGAAAATCAATGGTAATGTGGTTCCAACCATTGATCAAGCACATTGGCAACAACCTCGGGTACCTGGACTTGTCCAATAAGCGACAAACGTCTCAGGATTTAGTTCATAATCTTCCCTGGTTTATAAACCAGATTCAGGTTTACATGTACTTCGTCAGGTAACTTTCTCTATGCACGTTACTAGAAAAATAAATAGGCTCACCTATAAATTAGGTAGTTCCTGTTGTAAACCAAATATAAAATTAATAAGATGAGGGAGCTTATAGAGGAAAAGTTCTTGTTTCACTACTAGATTGCCAGGAGCTCTATGTGAGCAATGCTAATGCAACTCAATACATTTTGGAGGGGAGGGGAGCTTATAAACATGTAAGCCGTGAGGTGTTTTCCGTGTTTATTGCTACTGAGGTTGACCATTTTGGAGTATTGGTTCTTGCTATGAGGTTAAACATTTTGGAATATTTTTTTATTGGAGAAGAGTGCAGAACTCTAAAGCATCTTAATCAAAAGTCTAATGAGGATTCCACCTAATTACTTCTAAAAGTGGGTCCGGAAATACTGTAGAGGTGAACCGGTCTGGATTTTCCTTGCAGAACTATGACCAAAAAAAGTAATGCATTGCTAGCATGCTAGGGCAGGCATGCTGCTCGGAATACTGCACCAACCCATCACCTACCTTTCCCAGACCCATTTTTAGAACACATGTCAGTCCTTTCACTCGAACCCCTCCCTTTCTATGGTCATTAATTTTGTATGGACTCAAAAAATCAAACTTGTATTACCTGTTTTGATCATAGAAGAATATAGACCGCAACAGTCGCTAACATAATTAATTAGATTTGATTAAGGGTGCACACGGTACGGTTCGGCTTGGTTCTTGTCGAGGCCGAGTACCTGTACCTCCCTAGCCTCGGTTCCTATTTTCTGGACCGGTATCTGTACCCTGTTATTGATGGTGGTTTTTAGTTTAGGGTTAAAATCGTAAAACCGCACATCTGACATGACGTTACTATGATCATTAGCACATTTATTAAATCGATCAGTATGCCTGTGTAAGAATTACCAGGGTACCTTTTTTTTATGTGTCATGTTCCACGGCAGAACCCTTAACATTGACCGACATCATCTATGCCAAACCCTAATTCTCATGCTACCGCGCCAAGGCATGCCAACCTTGACAGCCGCACCACTGTGCCAATGGCAAACCATTACAGCCACATCTCCGCGCCAAGGCATGCCAACCATGCCAGCCGCACCACTGTGCCAATGACAAACCATGCCAGCCATATCTCCGTGCCAAGGCATGCCAACTATGCCAGCCGCACCACTGTGCCAATGGCAAACCATGCCAGCCACATCTCCGCGCCAAGGCATGCCAACCATGCCAGCCACATCTCCGCGCCAATGCATGCCAACCATGCCAGCCGCACCACTGTGCCAATGGCAAGTCATGCCGGCCACATCTCTGCGCCAAGGCATGCCAACCATGCCCCACCATGCCAAGCCAACCGCGCCTTGCCTTGGCCCCAACCATGCTAGCCGCACCATGCGCCAATGACATGCCAAACTCTTGGCCCCACCATGCCAAACCAACCGCACCTTTCTTTGACCCCACCATGCCAAGACGTCGTACCAAACCCTTGGCCCCACTATGCCAAGCCATCCGTGCCATTGGCCTTGGCCCCATCATGTCGGCCTTCCCCATGCGTCTACCAAAACGAAGGACTGCGACGATCAACGACCACCCTTCAATCCTAGATGAAAATCCTAGTCGTCCAAGGTCGCCAGACAATGCATGGTAACCTTTAGCCCAAAACCCTAGTTTTGTCCACGTCAAACCGCGCCAAGGCATGCCATGCCACATGTGCCAATGGCATGCCAACCACCTTGTCGCGCCATACCATGCCAGCCTTCCATATGCGGCTACCTAAACGAAGGCGTGCGAAGATCAATGGCCACCATTCAATCCTAGATGCAAATCCTAGCCGTCCAAGGTCGCCAGACAACGCATGTAACCTTTGGCCCAAAACCCTAGTTTTGGCCATGCCAAACCGCGCCAAGGCATGTCATTCCACATGTGCCAATAGCATGCCAACCACCTTGCCGCGTCATACCATGTCGACCTTCTCTATGAGGCTACCAAAATGAAAGCCTGCAACAATCAACGACCACTTTTTCATCTAAGGTGCAGATCTTAGCCGTCCAAGGTTACCAGCTAACGCATGGCAACCTTTGGCCCTAACTTTTGGCCGCGCCTAAACTAGTCCATATTAAATCCATACTGATCATGCTTTCATGCCACTGGCTACTAAACGAAGGGTTGCAATAATCAACGACTACCTTTCCTCTTAAGATGCAAAATATCGACCTTCGAAGGTCACCACCGAGCCGGCAAGTCTTCCAAGCTCAACTTTCCATACAACAACAACGTGCTACATGTTTTCCACGAAAACACTCGAGACATCAACGCATGTCACAAACTGGGGGATGCTCATTGGGTATTGGTTTGGCGGTTTACAGCGTGCGGCGTACACTACGACCGTTATAAGAAAGTGTCATAAGGATGAGGCGGTTAGTAAATACAAGGAGTAATGGTGAAACGCTTTCCACCGATTACAAGTGTTACCGGTTACCACCTCCTCCCATTTACTCACTGTTTTCCATTTCGTAATGAAACCAAAGTACGTTTCACTTCGACTTGTATAAATAGGCATTACCTATTTCCACCGAACAAAAAGTTCTGGTCAGGAGCATACAACACTCAGAAAACTTTTGATAGCTTTCCCATCTGTTAGCTTCCCACTTTCTGATACAAGTCACAAAACAACGACTCTTCCAGAATCAACTATTATGGTCTCAACACTCTCTTCGCTTCCCTCCCCAAAACCAACCCTTCTCCTCCGCTTTGTGACCGAAGCAAGTCTGGAATGGCCATTTCTTAGTTTAGGTCGGACTTGTACAGATTGATATCTCGAATCTAAAGTACTCCCTTGCAGTATATTGTTTAGGGTTTAGATTTGTTTCTCACACACATCACACGAAATTACCAAAACCAGTATAAACTGTTTTCACCTTCAAATAATTGGCGACCACAGTAGGAGATTGGTCTTTCGGTTACATTGTGAATTTTCAATCCTCAATCTCATACTTCGACCCAGACGTCAAGACGGTAGAGGCAAATGATCCGCTCAGGGATCGCCGACTCAGCTACCAGACGACCCGATACGATCCGCTCAGGGATCGACGACTCAGTTACCAGATGACCCGATTACCAGTCATGACACGCCAAGGGGAGACTGGTGACTTCCCAGAGGTTAAAAGCAAACGATCCTCCCAGGGATTGACGACTTGGTTATCAAGTGACTCAGGGACGACTAGGGACTTTCCACGATTCCGGTGCTTCTCACAAAACTCGGACTTGCACCTGACTCATTTTTCGTTAGTACATCCAAAAAACCGAGTAAGTCTTGCCTAGACAAAATACATGGTTTACTATTTCAGGTTTTCACGGGAATGATAAAACCGATAGCCATGTTATGTTTCATCCCATGTCATCTACCGACACACAAAGTTCATGGTTCCATATCTTCATAAATCCAGGTGTTTCATTTGCCTTTCAAAAAAAAAAACGAAACAGAAGAATTTCAGAAGACAGAAGTGCATTCAAAGGAAGCCATTCAACGGTGTTTTGCTCTTCTTGAAGAAGGCGTCCTTCATCATTTGGAGGAGAGAAGAACAATATTTCTACAGACTCATGGAAGGCATACCTACGTATAGGATTTTCCCCAAAACAAGAAAACAAATTGAAAGAGAAACGCGGAGTACATAGCTGGAATACGCTTGCCCACTTTATTGCTACCGAGCTACCGCTAATCACCAGTACGTGAGAACAAAGATACGAGATAAAAAGGAGAGCCAACCCCTTTCATACGCACAACACTTTTGGAATTTGAATAAGGAAATGATTTCATATTTGAGCTACGTATGGAAAGAGGCAACTGGGCCCGCAAGAACAAGTCCGCGCCATGCCCAGCCAACAGTCCGCACCATACCAAATCCAAGCCAGCGTCCACGCCAAGACAGCGCCCATTCCAAGCCGATCCATCGCTAACAGCTTGCATCTTTCCAGTACCAGCGGCTTGCATCCTTCCAGCGCTAACAACTTGCATATTTCCAGCGCCAGCACTTGCATCCTTCTAGCGTTGCGCTTTTAACGCCCAGTAGAAGGGAATCAGCAATCTAATTTCATCACACGTAAAGATCAGGAACGACTTCTCCAAAATCGGAGCAAAGAAAATCAACAACCCCCCTGAGTTCACAAACACTCTCTTCCTGTCAGGAGCTGCATGATTTCCGGGGACTTCGCCCACAAAATCGTGCAGTATATGATGAAACACTTATGTGAGATTCTGTAGGCACAATGTCAAGACATATTCGCATCCCTCAACCGCACTGCATCAGGGAAGCAGCTGTTTCCAACCAGAGAAGTCGTTCGCAAACCCCAACCTCTCCTGGAAAGCATGATTGATAGACGGAACTGGGGACTCCTAACCGTTGTTCGCTTGAAGGGTGTCCAGTTTGATAGCACACTGATTAACGTAGCCGCTCCTCTTCAACGTTCGCTCCAACAGTCGCTTCACTTCAACGTCCTCCAGCAGCGGCTCCGCTTCAATGTTCGCTCCGACAGACGCTCCGCTTCAACGCTCGCTCAAGCAGCCGCTCCGCTTCAGCGTTCTCTCCATAAGTTTCTCCAGAATCCGAATCCGAACCTTCAGCGTTTGGCTCCTTAAGTTTCGACATCCTTTCCAAGAGCCGAAGTTGCTTCAACGCCGTTTCTTCCTTCAAGAAAAACCTTCGTAGTCATGACCGCCTTTTTATCCATCTCGCCAAAACTCGTGATCATGGACAGTTTGCTCGCTTACGCTTCCAGCCAAACCTTTTACTTCCATGGATTCCCATACAATTCTATCCAACCTACTTTGTTACCACGACAATGTAGTCTCTTCTGATTACATCTGTTACATAGAAATGTTGCCGCTCATTTGTTGATATCAGCCAGAGCTTCACCAAAGCATCAATCACTACAAAAGTAACCTGTACTCCTCTATATTTTAAGTTCCACGTGGAAGAAGTAACAAAATAACCAATACGAACGCACGATGGTGATGTCTTTATCATGGTCAACCCACTGACCATACAAGATGGAAACATGTAAACCATACTTGGGGACTGAGGATATACACGGAATCCCTTCACTGTCAAATCTCAGAAGACACGTTCAACCAAAAGGTCATATCCACAATAAGGTCATCTACTCTTCAAGGGTGCAATGCAAGAAAATCATCACCTATCTGTCCAGAAGACGCCTTCAACACTTTACAAGTCCGCGGAGGATCCCAAGCCAGCTTAGAGGAAAAAAACTTCAGAAACATAAGAAAAATGTGACTGGGGATTGCTCATCGCAGTCCATCCCGACGACCATCAAAGACTCATGAGATAACTCCAGAGACGCGGCTGAAACATTTTCTTAAAGAAACAGAGGGATCCATGATAAACAACATAACTCTCTCTTTCCTATCACTTCACTATCCAGGATATTTCATCATGTGATATTCTGATCACCCCAGCGTCACATCCAGAAGAGTACAATAAGCTTATATCAAATCCCGTGGACGTGGATTCAAAGCGATGCAATGATGGGGACTACCAACATGGTACGCTTTCACTCCCCTCAATCACTGTCGAAGTTTTACGAGCCGTAGGAATTTATCAACATGAAGTTGTACATGTGCACCGAAGACTCCAAATGCACGCCACAAAGATACATTCACATATTCGACCAAGCCATCGGATCTAACAGAAGCATAACTGGGGACTCCTCACCACATCCTATTCCACACGATAGTCCAAGATTCGGAAGATGGTCGGAGGATGCCACTTGGAACCAAGTCCTTGAAGACTTGATAGTACACATCGCCAACGAAACGTCTCCCAACTCATCTATTTCATCCAGTATCTCCGGAAGATTTCGACCAATACAAACATCCACAACACATTGTTATCGCGATCAGAGGGTCCAGGCACTGAACAACCTAAAATCAAGGATGCACCGAAAACACAACCACATCCATGCGTCCCAAGAATGCAATGGAGTTTGATAAGTTTTGGAATCCACTGGAGAGACACTAAAGACGAAAGCACGGATCTGGACGAGCAATAGAAAACAGAAGAAGGTCAATATATGTTTTCATGAGGACGGAGTTTTTAGAGTTTGAACAAAAAAAAGATTCCTTCTTTCTCCATGAAACGGATGACTGGGCGCGACTATACCACCTCGGGCCCGCAACATCCCTCCTAAGTTCTTCCTGAATTTTACTGTAGAGCTATTTTCGCCTCCCGATCGAGATCAAAACCTAAATATTCCCGCCTAGGGATATAGGAAATTCTTTTTCGTTCAGAATAGAGGGGTGGACCGTCAAAATCCGAGTTCTTACGAGAATTCTACAGCGATTCTAGTAAGGGCGCTAATTAGGGTTGCAACATGCTAAAATCTGAAGCAAGTTGTTACCTTCCCGAAGCCAGTTGTCACCTTCCCAGGGAACTGAAGCAATTTATTATCTTCCTGAAGCCAGTCGTCACCTTCTCAGGAAACTGAAGCAAGTTGTTACCTTCCCGAAGCCTGTCGTCACCTTCCCAGGGAACTGAAGCAAGTTGTTATCTTCTCGAAGACAGTCGTCACCTTCCCAAGGAACTGAAGCAAATTGTTATCTTCCCAAAGCAAGTCATCATCTTCCCATGGAACTAAAGCAAGCTGCCATCATTCCACGGGCCCGCAATTCTTCCTGAATTTTACTATCGAGCTGTTTTCACCTCCCGAACGAGCTCAAAACCTAAATATTCTCGCGAGAGAAGATAGGAAATTCTTTTCTGTTCAGAATGGAGGGGCGGACCGTCAAAATCCGAGTTCATACGAGAATTATACAGCGATTCTAGTAAAGGGCGCTAATTAGGGTTTCGACATGCCAAACCCTAATTCAGACAAAGTTGCCATCATCCCATGAAACTGAAGCCGGTCGTCATCCTTCCACGGAACTGAAGCCAATCGTCATCCTTCCAAGGAACTCAAGCTAGCTCCACTCCAAGCCGAGCAACGCAGGCATCTCCATTTCAAGACGACCAATGCTAACGGATCCCATTCCAAGCCGACCAACGCCTGCGGCTCCCGTTCCAAGCCGAGCAACGCCTGCGGATCCCATTCCAAGCTGACCAATGCCTGCGGCTCCCATTCCAAGCCGACCAACGCCTGTGGCTCCCATTCCAAGCCGACCAACGCCTGTGGCTCCCATTCCAAGCCGACCAATGCCTACGGCTCCCATTCCAAGCCGACCAACGCCAGCAGCTCCGCTCAAGACGCACCAACACCGAAAACTCGCTAATCCGGCGCCTCCCGTTCCCTAACCCATCCAAGGTGACGCATGGCCAGACTAAGACGACGATTTTCATCTCACCATTCCACGGTCTGTACCACCAGTACAATTTATGCAAGGCCGCCAACACGAGAAGCACAAACTCTCTTTACCTCTCGAAAAAGGTTAGTCGGACCTTCCTGACCATATTTTCACGACTTGTTGTTTCGATTTTTGTCCTAGCCTGTCAGCATCTTATGCTTACCTCGCAACCACATCAATTCCAAGCGTTACCGGTTACCACCTCCTCCCATTTACTTACCCATTTTCCATTTCTTAATGAGACCAGAGTATGTTTCACTTCGACTTGTATAAATAGGCATTACCTATTCCACCGAACAACAAGTTCTGGTCAGGAACATACAACACTCAGAAAACGTTTGCTAGCTTTCACATCTGTTAGATTCCCACTTTCTGATACAAGTCACAAAACAACTACTCTTCCAGAATCAACTATTCTGGTCTCAACACTCTCTTGGCTTCCCTCCCCAAAACCAACCCTTTTCCTCCACTTTGTGACCGAAGCAAGTCTGGAACGGTCATTTCTTGGTTTAGGCCGGAATTGTACAGATTGATCTCTCGAATCTAAAGTACTCTATTGCAGTACATTGTTTAGGGTTTAGATTTGTTTCTCACCCACATCACACGAAATTACCAAAACCAGCAGAAACTGTTTTCACCCTCAAACACCTGTACCTCGGTTCCGGTACTAGTCTCGGTACTTAATTTTTTCCATCCATTTTATTTTAAAGTGAAAAAAAAATATAACTCTTCTAGTGCTTATAATTAAATAGCTCTGTGTTATTAACATAGGAGAATTTGTGATGTGGATCACCTTTAGCAATTGTACGATGCTCCAGTATCTAAGAATATAAATAATGAATTTAAGTATCCATGATTTTTTTTGTCTTCGTTAACCAGTATGGTCAAAATACATTTGCTTTGTTTATGTTTCTTTGGATTTATCAGGTACAACTTCTCCATTGTTTTATTGTTAGTGATGTTCGAACTTATATTTGATTCATACATTGCCTATACCGGACTTGGAAAATTTCGTAATCCACTTTCCTTGTTCTACTTTCATAGATACTTCTCAGTGTTCAACACATGGTTTCGCAAGTCTCATCGTGCCTCAGAATGTTTTTCTTATTCTTCTTCATCCGCAGCAGTAGCCCCAGAATGATTCTACCCGCTCATATTCTGCACTCTAGACTCCTTTCAGTTTTTTCGCAGCTTGCTTCATCTGTTCATCCTACTGTGAAGCAAATGATCATGTGATGATCAGATGGTAATCGCCCCTAATCAAATAATTAAGAAATCAGAAAAATTGGAAAAGAAAAGAGGTGGTGTTCGGTGAATTGGTGTTCCTTCTCAGAGAGAGAGGGGCTGTAAAGAAGAAAGAGAGAAAAAAATTTGAGAAACCCTATCTAATTTTTCTATATATACTACATAAGATTAAACCCCTAAATCTAACGGTTAATATTAGTCGGTTCAAACGGGATAGTACGAACATGGATAGGACCGTGTACCTGTATCCCTAGAGACCGGTTCTCAATTTTTGGATTGATACCTGTACCTCTTCTTCGGTTCGGTACAAAAATAGGTACGATTCTGCCGGTTCCGGGACGGTCTGTCGGTCCGGCTCGGTTCGATTCCTGTGCACCCTTAGACTTGATGATGTTCCCCGGTGAAGATGGGAGTTGACGAGGTGGTCAGTGTTTTCAACTTGTATTAATTAGACCGAAGTGATTGGTTAGTATGGACCCAATTCTTATGGAAACCGAATAAACATTTGTGACACCCACTTAAAGACTGAACTAAGGTTAACCACTTGGCACTTGGGTTCAGAGATTTTAACCACTTGACTAGGTAAACCATAAACAAGCTAGGTTGGTCGTGTCATAACTCATGAGTCATCCATCGTTTCCAAAAGATGTTGTTCTCTTAATTATTTGTGACATCCAACAAATTTATTTAAATCTCAATTTCCATTGATTAACGAGTTGTTACAAGCCATGAATATGTAGAGATGTAAGCGTTTGTGCCTGTTAGTCTTTCAATGAAAATCTGTGTGTTTTTCTTTCAAAAAAAAATGTATAGATGTAAGAGTCCGGGGCTTAAACAAAAAATTTGACACGCATTATATGAGCAAAATTACGCAAATGTATCAACTAGAATTGTCGTCTTCCAAGAATCAAATGATATGGTGTATTCGGCACAAGATAAAATGAGGCACCGCATATTTCTTGTGTGACTGATTGATTTTAGTTCCTATCCACTGGGACCAACAACAAAAATTCTAATCAGAAGACTCGGTACATTAAATTTGATGCGCAAGTAATACAACAAAGCAGCATATCTTTAAATTTTTTTTGATCGGCAAATCTTTAAGTAGTTATATCTCGTTAATTAGATACTTGATAATCTTAAAAACCTTAAAATTTCATTGATTAACAGAACAAGAGTATAATCTTAACTCTTGAGTGCAATCAAAAGATAAAGACTAAAAAACTTAAAGCAGATAACAAACTAAACACCAAACTAGCTAGTAAACACCAAACAAAGAACACCCAAATTACTTCTTCTTCTGCTTCTCCATCTTTCAGAACCTTTCAAATCTATAACGACGGTTACACCGCTACATGCCACAGGAGGAGTATTGGAGTTTCTCTTCCTTAAACAACACACAACCAAAAGCAATAGAACAATAACAAGACCTATTATACCCCCAATGGTTAAAGTCTTCTTTAATGAACTTGAAGAAGCCTTAGATTCGATGTTTTGCTTTGATTATCATCAGCACCAATTGGGGTATCGTTATCTGAACCAGTTGAGTTTGAATATGTCATTTGAGAAGTGGATGAAGGAGGAAGAGGAGGTGGTGGTAGATATAAAGGTGGATAGTCTGACGTTTGGGCAGGTGGTGATACAAATGTAGGATATTGTGATATCCGAGGAGGTGATGGAGGTGAAATCACAGGAAGATCAGGTGGAGTAAAGATTGGAGGAGGTTCTGGTGTGTAGACTACTGTTAGTAAGCACATAACCACTAAAAGAGCCATGGAAAATGTGATTACTTTGAGTCTTGTGTTTTGGAAATGGGAGAAGAAGAAACTCTTGTTCCTGTTTTTGAGAGAGAATGAGAAGTAGAGGATTGCTATTCTTTGTGCTATCAAGGATGTTAAAATAGTTAGTTTAAGCATTCAATGACCTGTTGCATGCGTCTGCTAAGACACTGCATGGTTCTGGAAACACAGTATTCCCTATCTTTCCAAGACCCATTTTCTCACCGTCTTTCACTCTCAAGATATCAATTCAAAAACCCACTATTTGCTTTGGCCAGTAAAAGGATTAGTTGGACTTTAGCACCATTTCTTAAAAAATCCACTAAATTTATTGAAAAAAATAATTAAAATTACACAAAATTGGTTAAAAAGACCAAAATCAACAACTCCTGGGTGAAATGGACAGTTAGATTTTGATACTGTTTAAATGGACAAAAATATAAAAATAGGCAAGATGTAACCAGTTTCATCGTGCCCATTTTCAAATATTTTTTCTTATTTTTAATTTACACAGGATGTATCCAGTTTCATCCTTGCTGTTTTTTAAATTTAAGCTAGGATGCATCCAGTTTCATCCTTACTATTTTTTTTTTTGGCCATTTCACCCAAACTATTTTTTACTCGTCCATTTAAACCGTGATTTAAAAATATTTGGTCAAATGACCCATTTTCCGTTAAAATTAAGTTAGCATTATTAGTTTTTTAGTGAAATTAGTTGGACTTAACGGGAAAAGATGGGAGTTGATGCTATATGCACGATTCTCCTCGGTACAGCTTTTACCAAAAATAAATACTTGCATGGCATGGGATTAAATGGACATGCTCTTTAATTTGCTTTTACAAATTGGCTGTACTTTGCAATTTGCTTCATAAATTATCAAGACCCCCTAAAATGAAAAAGTTTACACAAAACTGATTAAAAAGACCAAAACTAATAATTTCTGGGTGAAAAGGACACTTAGATTTTGATACTATTTAAATTGACAAAAATGTAAAAATAGCCAGGATGTAAACAGTTTCATCCTGCCAATTTTTAAATACTTTTTCTTATTTTTAATTTACACAGGATGCATCCAGTTTCATCCTCGCTATTTTATAAGTTTAAGCCAGGAATCCAGTTTCATCCTTACTATTTTTTTTATCCATTTCACCCATATAAATTTTTACTCGTCCATTTAAACCATGTTTTAAAAATATTTGGACAAATGATCGGTTTTCCGAAAAGTTTATTTCTTGTTACACCCTGAACCAATTTCAGTTATTGTATTACTTCTTTATAAATTTTGAATTAAGGAAATTTTTTGAATTAGTACTATATACTACAGAGTTGAAACCAATTTCGTTAATGCTGTCTTAGACTCTAAGTCGTAAATACTTACTAATGTTGACAGGGTTAGCTTAATAACCTAAATTTGACAACCGAGCAAAAAACACCTAAATTTGACATTGACTAGTAATTATATGTTCTGTAGGTCCTGCTAAAGTACTCATCACCGGTAACGTTCACCCACCTAGGTTTGACCACACAAATTAATAACTCATCATTTTTTATTCTTTTGAAGCATATATTATTTATATATCATGGTCCTATCTTTTTACCGTGTTTTACACTCTTCTACTGTAGCAATACTGCTCTGTTCAGTCCTTGGTAACATCCTCTATTTACTAGTCATGCTGTCCATATTTGCTAGTAATATTGGGTGTTATGATGGTTGAATATCTGATAAGTTTTGTACTAAAAAACGCATGGTATCGCTGTTGTAAAGGAAGATATTATGGCGCCAAATATATTTACATTGGCATTCATTGTTTGCCTGCACACGAGGTTGCGTCTCCTAAATCATTTTTGGATGATGAAGTCAACTTGAAGTCTAACCTAACTTGAAACAGCAATTGTTTTTCTTTGATCGGTCAAAGACAAAATTCGTTGGAAAAGAAAGTACTTAAAAAGTACTTAAAAGGAGAGAGAACCGAAAATGAATTCGGTAATCCAAAACAATAAATAGTGAGCTTAAAAAAGTCGAAATATAGAGTCTCATAAAACTATCACCATATACACCGTTCGACCTAACATTCTCACGTTAGGAACAACGGTTGTTAGGAATAAATTATGATGCCAACATACAATGTCTTCCTTCACAACAACCATTACCCTGCTAGAGAATGCATTCGAAAAAAAGAAAAAAAAAACTTTAGAAATATCAATTAACTTGAGAATATATTATTCTACCCAACGGAAGGAAGAGAATAAGCAACACACAAACAAATCTAATGGTGGTCTACCGAGAACTTACTTGTGAGGGTCGACCATGAAATTGTTATCTTTCACGAGATCGAGATGTTTCATCCATGAGCGTGACTTTTATGCTTACGCATGCATGTCTTAGGATTATAAAAGATATAGGCCTACTGATCATGTTTATGCATGCATGTCTTGGCAAAAGAAAATCTAAATCTTTTATGCATGCATGTCTTGGCAAAAGAAAATCTAAATCTTCCGCCGCTACTGATCATGTTATCTGGAGAAGTGTGGTATTTAAACAAGCTTTGCTATTCTTAAATCTTCTTGTCAAAAAAAAGTAGCGCCAAGATTTGGAGACATGCCTACGGCCTACTTGTCCAAACATGACTTCATGTTCGTATCAAAATAAATATATAGGATTATAAACAGATATAAGCCTGATTTTCAACCCGATAAACAGCCACAGACCTTTGTTATTCAAATTTGCAAATTTAGGCCTCCATCCATGTTTCCATCCAAATCCGCTAATTTTGTCAATTTCTCGGTCAATTCGGTCAATTTCTCCGCACATGAGATGAGTTAATGAAGCCGAAATTACCCATATATCCTTTATACACGTGTATGGTTAATGCTGTTTGATCTTATAACAGGGTGGTTCTCAGAAAAATTTAACGGGTTAGATTAGATGGGATATAAGATTTCCACGTGTTGTAAGGACATTACATCTCTACAAAAATATCAAAGGGTTAGATTAATCAATTTTAGGTTAAGTCTTTATATTCAGATATGAAATTGGGGAAGAAAATGCAGATGCTCCTAATCTAGTGTATCTTATCAACAACTTCTGAAGGATCCAGCGAAGACAAATTCTCCGAGTCGATTCGATCTTTATCATTAAAACCCAAATATGAATATCGATTAGCAATAGATTCAGCGATATTCAACATGCATGCAACCCTATAATCGGCATCAACTCGATTCAATCTCCTACTGTACTTTCAATTTAATCGATTCTTATGTATGAACCAACGTCATGTTGTAATTCACATGAATCTATGAGTGTTTATGCAGAGATTAAAACAAGAAAATGAAGATATGAAATGTTTAATGAAGAACAGAGTGAATCGATGCTGCTGACGATCTAATCAATGTTTGCGTTAATGGGTTTCTGTTGATGAATAGGAAGATGGGTTGCTCAAATCGAGTCTGAAACCATAAGATTTGTTGATTTCAGAAGGATGTTTGATTGATTGTTAGTGCAGAGAAAGATAGTGTTCGCTGCAAAAAGGGTGGTTTATGTCTCGAAGACAAGCTGAGAAAGGGGTTTTAATTATGGTTGTTATGAATTGATTACGTAATTGGAGTGAAATGGTTGCCGTGGAGGCTGAGATCGATGGGATCTGTTGCTTTGGAGGTTAGAGATTCAGAAGAGGTATGAACGGAGCTTGCAATTGGAGAAATTGGGGTTTCTGTAATTGAAGAACCGAAATTGAGACAGAGATGAAGAAATATAAGTTGGGTTTCGATTGAATTGAGAAAAATATGGTGTTGTAAGATAGCTGAGATGATGTTGACGTGAAATAGGTGATGGTGGAATCGATTTGAGTCTGTTGTTATTGTTTTGAGAAGTATTTGGGAGAGGGTTATGTTTCTCAGAAATGTGGAGAGCTGATGGTTTGAGTCTGAACTAGTGTATGCAGTATAATCTCTGTTGTTGTGAGCACTATCTCAGAGAGGCACTGTGTTAATTGAATGAGTGCATTTACAATGAATTGGTGGGTGATTGTTGGTGAATTGGAAGGAACGAGTTTCTGGTGGTGTGGTTTGATGGCTGAAGAGATGAACAGGTAGAATTGTTGACTCAGTGAAGCAAGAGTTGTTGTGTGCAGCGATGATTTCATCTGAAATTGCAAGCATATTGCAGCAGCATGAATTGATATTAAAAGAGTGGTTGTTGTTGGGGTTGTGCTGCAGAGAAGTCACAACTGGTGGTAAATGGGTTTGTGTGTTGCTGCAGAGAATGTCAGAGCTCAGGAAATAGAACAAGCAAGTATTGGCTTTTGTTGTTACAGGAAAGTTTGTGGAGAACAAATTGTGCTATGAGTCTGATATGGAATTGCAGGGAGCAGTTGTTAGCAGTGATGTTGGCTTGGAATAGAGCTAACGTTGCCCAAAAGGTTGAAGTTAAAGTTTTGAGATTGAAGGGTTTTGAGCTCGACTGGCAGAAGAACCAGGTGATACCAAGGGTTTTAAGTTCATTTTTCTTCGTGTTTCATCTGTTGGCAGTCACGTATAAAGGTTTTAAATTCAGTAAAGAAGAGACGAAAGAAATAGAGTTAGGGTTTTGACAGGAAATGCTTGCTGCTATTGATTAGTTGATTCAAGGAAGAAATGAGATGAAAGGATGAGAAGTTCAGGTCTGGTGGTGGTAGTTGATGTTTTTGCAGATGGATAACTGTAGGTGCAGTTATTTTGAAGTTTGCTTGGTGATGGTAAACTACAAATGGGGTTGGCTTGAGCTATGGTGGTGGAGCTGCAACAAATATTGGTAAATGCAGTGGTGAAATTGAGCTGAAATAAATGAATGTGTCAGGTGCAATGATTGCAGTTATGGAATGGAAAATTGCAGTCATGGAATGGAAAATTACGAGGTGATGGATTATTTGGGGTTTGCCGTGGTAGTTGGAAACGTGATCTGGTGATGATGTTACGATGAATGTTGGTGATAGTATGTTGTAGGATTATAGTTAGTTTCAGTGAAAGCATGCATCAGCTGCTACACTCAGGCAAGCTTAACTTGAATTTGTAAATCCATTATAAAGTCAGATAATGCTACTGTTGGCTTTGATGTGGGGTCCACTTTTTTACTGACACGTCTTGTACAGTGTATACCCAGTCAGAAGCGAGTCTGCAGAATCGGCGAGTTAAGCTGCAACTCGGCGAGTTCAGTGATTCAAAGGGTTTAATTGTATTTTTATCCTACACTAAGGGTGCCAAAAAGGTGGATAACCACCGTTAGCCGTTTTTTCAATAAAACGGTCACAACCGGCCTAGATTTGTAACTTTCAAAAATACAGGCCTATGGTTGTCACCCTGAAAAAAAACAGGTCTATATCTATTTTTCACCCTATTACATTTTACGTTTGCCTTTTTACCGGGGCCAGCGAACTCTGCTTCTCCTATATTAGTTCTAGACATAGCTAATGCAGAACGATGAGGAATAATGCAATACTTAGATTGCTGGAGATGGGAAAAGAAGAATAGGATACGAATAGACGATGTTAAAGAAGAAAAATAAGAAAAGATAAGTGTTAAACTAATAATAAGATTGATAATAACGTGATTGATAATCCTTATGCTTGTTTATATTGGCTTCTGCTAGATGCCTAAAATATTAGGATTCCAGATAAAGAAAATACTAGACAAGGAAATAATAATAGGGCATCTAAACATTGGATGTCCCGATACCTATTGGGAATTCCAAACACTTGTTCGGTTGTTTCTCTTGACCTTCTAAAGGTGTAGGAAGAAGGTGGCGCATTAGGGTTTCCTAGAATAGATGTGGAATTGTCAGCAACATCACAACGATTGGTACGACTGTCAACATCCTTGGGTTTCCAAGCAGCAAGAGTAGCTCTAGAATTTATCTTGTTCGCTTTCTTTGACTCATAGGAGGTGTATTTCTTGCTTTCATCTTCCAAATCTTCAACCATTCCACCAAGTACTTTCAAGCTTTCAGGCACCATCAATAGACCCCCATTCCGAAACTTTAAATTACGAATGACAACTTTCAAACCAGCAGGAGCTAGAACTGGAAGACCTTCGCTAGGTTTTTTCTCCAAACGCAACACACATTGAACATCATCCATCAAAAACAACACAAGAGTGCTCTTACACCCAGAAGGTGCCTCCTGAAACCTATCTCGTGCACGAGGACTTCCATTAACTATCTCATTAACCTGACGAACATATGGACCAGGAAGATTAACAAGATGCAAAGTGTTGAATTCTCAGGAAGCACACTGCAACCAACACCGTTGCCAGTGCCACTACAAGACAATTTCATATTAGACAAAAAAAACCTCTCGATGATGAATATCACTTTCTCAGCATCATTTAAGTTATGGTAACCAGAAACTGAGTTATTCAACTCAAAAAAACACATGAATATAACCAATGTTCTCTTAATCTCAATCCAGATTTCCAAGGAAAATTATCAATCGTGGTTTTAGTATAACTTTCCGTAGAAGAGCAAAAAGAGGGAATTGTCTCTGCAACTGAATCTTGACAAGATTGAAAAGATTTCTTCTTCGTCAAATAGTCTATACTAAGAGAGAGAATCGCAAGTGCAACTGAATCTTGACAACAATGATCTCGCACTCGGTTGGGTGATTGGGTCTGGGAGGAGACAAAGTTTGGTCAAGTGAAAATGAGATTTCTTCTTCGTCGGAATCTTGACAAGATTCATCTTGCACCCGGTGACGAAAGAATATTGGATAACCATGAGTGAAATCTTTATCTTTTAGCAGTATTATTACAATTACGGTTAGGGTTTGCGTTTGAAGAAATTAGATTACTTGAAAAATAGACTTCTTCTTCGTCAGAGAATGGGTCTATCCTAAGTGAGAGAATCGCAAGTGCAACTGAATCTTGACAAGAATGATCTTGCACTCAGTTGACTCATGTCATTTTTCAAGAAAGAACAATCTCTGTCGTGATATATTAATGGTCTCTTTCAAAATTATACCATACATAACAAAGGAAAACGCAATGCAGAGTGCTTTCAAAGTTGTTATGAGATATAAGAAGTCTGAAAATGAACATAGGATTTTACAAAGAAAATATATACTACTCGCACTTAGAGTTTGAAAACTATCTTAGTTAGATCATCATGTAAAGGAAACACAGGTTACGTGATTCTCAATCATCCATTTCCTTGGATATCAAGTATCTTCTGATAATGGTATTCTCTGTATTAGGAAATCTAGATTAAATATAGTTAGTTATAGTCTTGTTTATCAAGAAAAGAATGTTCTAGTAGTTTCATATTGATGTATATAAATACTTGTGAAATCACACGTCCTGTGTGTGGGTTTTCATATTATTCATTCAATTAATAAAACCATACGTTTATACATCAGAGTTCGATGACTCGCATCCAAATTTAAACATCAAAATTATGTTCCCGGAATAGACATTTGAAAGTTGATCCATATGCACTTACTAATCTTTGATGATCAAACCATCACTACAGAAAACGCCTTAGAGGTTCCTGAAAATTAAATGGCATACTCTTGTTGGCGTTTTTAGTTGAATTGATTTGAAGATTAAGAAGGATTTGATGATGGAATGGGAATGGGAAAATTAGACACAGGCCCAAAAAAGAAAATATTTTCATTGTCACGCCCACAATGAATTTTAGGTACCTGATATCCATAATTATTTCCGTGACACCGATAATTATATGAAATTATTAAAAATGTCTGCATGACAGATTATGCATCCACATGACGGGTTATGTATCAGGGGTATAATTGGAAACGCAACTTGGATATAACATATCTAAAAATCCGCGCTTTGGAATTTTACAAATTTTATATCGTTGAAAATCTTTTTAAGAGAGTTACGCAACGAGTACAAACAAGAATATCAAAAAAAAAAAAATTCACGAAAAAATCGGAAGAGATCATCATTTTAGGCAAAATTTCGAAAACTTGATACATAAGCATTATGCAGCCACCAAAAAAAATGCATAACACATTCTACAGACGCATAACGAATTATGCAACCATTTTCTCGATTGCATAACAAATTATGCATCTGCATAACAAAGTTATGCATCTATAACAAGTTATGTAGCCATTGTTTTGGTTGATTTTAGTGTGTACATAAAAAAATTGACGCATAATGCATTATGCAACCATATTTTCGGATGCATAACAGGTTATGCATCAATTTTATCGATGCATAAAAGATTGTGCAACAATTTTCTCGATGCATAATGCATTATGCAGCCATATTTTCGGATACATAACAGGTTATGCATCATTTTTCACGACTGCATAACATGTTATGCAGATATTATTGGAGATGCATGACAAGTTATACAGTCTTTGTTTTTGTTGGTTCCAACAATAACAAAAATTTGATGCATAACATGTTATGCAAACATTTTATGTACTGCATAACAAGTTATACAAAAACTTTTCAAACTGCATAACATGTTATGCATCCATTTTCGTAGCTGCATAACAACTTTTGGAAACCAATTGGAACAGTAACTTTTTGAAACAACAATTGAAGGTTTCAAAAAGAAAAAGTGGTACCGACGACATCACACCTATGCTCAGCCATATTAACCTTTTGTTTTGTTTACTCGGTAGCACACTCTAACAAAAAAAAATGTGGTGGGACAAGAATTGTTTTTATTTGCCGAATAAGGGGACCTGGTGCTCTGAAGTTAAGAAAACAGTGGGCGACGTGTCAAGGTCTAAACCACGTTTCATTTTATCAATCCAGAACAACTCTAATCTTATTTTGAGAAGCCGCAGCCAAAACACGTTTCATTTTTCTGTACCATTTTCTTATCCCTTACATTTGTATCAAATTCATTTTTTCTTCTTCTTTTTTTTAATCAGAATATCAAATTCATATTGATAGAATGGGATCTTTGGATTAATTGCTGGGTTTCATCTCTTATCTTTGACATTTGTTGTGGATTGATTGGTTTCCTGTACAATCCGAGATTGGAACTGAAATTGATTTCATGATGGAAGAATACACAGCAATTAGGAGGTGAGTGGAGATGGCAAAGATCAATGTTCAAGTTCAATTAGAGTGGTGAGTCGGAATTGAGGAATTGATTCACCGAATCAATTAGGTAAATAAATGATCGATTGTTGAGATTTATGAGCAGATACAGATGGTGGAAGAAGTGAATAGATGGGGTTCTGGTGGTGACGGAGGTGGTTGTGATGGCATCTGGTGGTGGTGGCATCTGGTGCTGGCGTGTTTTTTTTCTGGGTAAATAGAGTACTTTGATTTTGGGGTGGCGGCGGTGTTCGAAGTAGTGGCGGTGCCGGTGACCGAGGTAGTAGTGGCGGTGGAGAAGGAGTTGGTGGTGGAGGCAGAGAGAAAGAGAAAGAGTACGATTGAGGAGAAAGAGAGAAGAAGAACGAAGAAGAGTACGAACAACATATAAAATCTCATGATAAAACTTAATTTCAATAATTTTGGGTCTGAGAATAATTTTTTCTTAAAAATGAGTGCGATGGGAGAAATCTGAAAAATGGGTGTGACTTAGTTTTCACGATGGGAAACTCTTTGGGTTTCTTCTCATTAATTTTTCAGAGCCCATGAAAGAGTTGAGCTCGGTTGAGTCGCCCATCTCCACGTTTATGATCAATTACCGGCATAAATAATTAAAGAACATAAGTAATTTAGATTTCGCCGACCACTGCAGTACCCCAAGGTACAAGGATAATAGTTAGTATGACTATTAGCTAATGTGGAATGCCATGGCATATGTTCATGCCCTACCAGTAAGCTCACTTGATGACCTACGTGAGTACTACTAGGCTTACGGTAATTATGCCGACAAAGGTGAGTACTATAAGACTAGGGTTATCGTATTTATGCCATGAAGTCCAAGGGTCTGAATTCTGCACAATCATATGGCATTTAGATCACTTACCAAACCTGTGGTGTTTCTCTGATGTTCACTGACTTGAAAACTTTCCCCGAAACAGGAGAGTTGATGTCACTGGTTGCCTTGACGCTCTCAACTGCATCAAAACTCTTTCCTTGTGTTACAGTAGTCCCAACTTCTGGCAATTCAACCTGGACGACATCTCCGAAATGGTCCTGAGCATGATCGGTTATGCCCACCGTAGCAGAACTACCATCAACTTGAACCCATTTCAAGAGACCTGCAACACTTCAGATCCTTCACAACAACTGCTAATACATGAAAGAGAAAACAAATTAAGTCTCGATCTCAATAAAACCCCTCAATGCACTCATCCATAAAGTGAATGTGGTATCAAATACTACCTCCAATTGCAAGTTCACGTAATCTTTAGTTTGTTTTCATCTGGCCAATGTGGGACTTGACATAACTCAAAAGCATCGCAAAATGTTAATCTAGCTTAGAATATTTGTTTAAAATGCTTAATTTTGTCCAGATCACACCTAAATACCTAATGATAACCATCACGGTCTGTTGCAATAAAATTTGTACAAAATAGCAGCTTTCTTCGGTAAGAGTATAACGATGATACTGATAAAAATAAATTTAAAAAGAAAAAAAGAATGCAAAGGAAATACTTCAAAATGCAGTAGGAGCTATACCAGCTTGATAGCTTTTGCACATTTTCTCATTTGAAAATAGGCAAATAGGTTAAATTTAGTCATTCAATTTCGTTCTCCGTCCATGAATTGAGCAGAATATACATTTCCTCCATTGAGCAGAGCTGGCCATGATTCACAGATTCTGCTTTCTAAACCTAATTTTGAAGTTCGTGTAAGATTCTATTATGTAAGAAAAGTTCAAGAAAATGGAAGAAAATATTTTAAGATACTATATATACATATATTTATTCATTGACATTTGTCATTATAACCGGGACCTCCATAGTAAAAACCGTAACCATTTGTATCATATCTGTCCTTGGTAATTTTCAAATCATAACAGTTTGGATCGTCACTATTGTCCCAGCATCTTTAGCATCTCTAATCTTGTTATCTTCATCAATTACTTGAACCCAATTAAAATAATTAGATGTTTTCAAACCACCTTCAGAAGGAAAATGACCACTACCCATTTGTGCCGAAGTATATCTTCCTTTACTTTTTGTATTCAAGATTTCACCACCAAATTGTACAAATTTTGTTGTCCTTGATAATAGCGTGAAGAGAATATTAGGATAGTATCCAACTGGATTATCTTGTATTTGCACCCACCAATGTCCAGTAGTTTGGTCCTGTCAAATTATCCAACTTGTGTTTTTGGATCAAAAATGTTAGTGGGGTACAAAAACTTGATAGACTTGTATTTTTTTACCCTATGAATATTAAAGTGTGCATCTTTTTGGACGCCATGCAAGGTGGACACTTCGCTGAAACTGCAACCAAGGGAGATATCTGACGATCGAAGTGTGAACAAAACCATCACATAAGAGGTTGTAGTAACCAGTACTCTTGTATCTATCCGTCTAAAAGAAAATAAATCAAATAGTTTAATTTTCTCGAAAAAAAATACCAACAATAGTATATGACCTTTCATGATATCCATAAGAAAATGGAATAATAATACTTACCGTCCAATATATGAAAAATCTGGTTTTGTCATCGCCATATACTTTTTGGCTCACCTAATTAAGAAAAGATGTAAATTCAGTGGTTCCCGATAAAAGGACAATAATTGGCTTATTACAAATTCAGAGTGATAACTTACAATCCATCCGGCTTCAATAGTATTTTTAGCTTCTTCACCGGAACTAACCCATATTTGGGATACACTCATTTCATTTGGTGTTTCAACAACCGGTTTCCAAAGATTTATTTTTGCTTGTGCTCCTAGAAAATTGCCACTCAGCTCAATCAATGCGTACTTCAATGTTTTTATGCACATAGAAAAATCGATTTCCGATTAAGGCTACATTTATGCATATATAGAAAGTGCTAATTAATGATAATTTATAATATATGGTATGTGATTATAGATATCTCATGGCCTTCCATATGTCCTTTGGTTATGATATATTAAGAGTCTTATACGGTGAAAATTTTGGTTGATGATATTTACGTAAAGTTGTTGGGTTGTAAGCTTTTCCTTTCCTCCGTATGGGGATAGTTCCTTCCGGACATGACCCATACTTATGCCATGTTTGTGTAAGTTGAAGTGTCCCAACATTATTTGATTTCATTTCATTCTGATACGAATTTGGTCTCATATGTTTCATAATAATAAGAATAAAAAAGTAACATAATTTCTTAGAATTTTGAGATGAAAACCTATATAGAAATTATTACGAAAAATATGTATATATATTAAACCTGTATTGTGTGATTACGAAGCAAAGGATGATTAAGACTAGGTTGTTTGTAAATATCATAACAATCGACGATCTCATTATTATCAACCTACAAAATAACAATTAACGAAATAAGTACATATAAACGAATACGATGAACAGTAGATTAACATCATAAACTTTAATGCATGTAAAAACAGTTTTACCTTAATGGTTTTGATTATTGCTTTGTTCACGACTTTCGTATCACTTTTCCTTCGATTAAAGCTTCGCTAATGAGTATCGGTAATATAAGAACCCATTATATTAGTTCGATATGTTTCGACATCGTCGAATAAAGAGAATATGATTAATGGAGGAGATTGATTGGTAGACTATACATACTCTTGAATAAAGTTTTTATTCTTTTTCACTTTATAGTTAATATCAGATATTATAAACCTTTTTGATATGATTCTTATTCCTTATTCATATATACGAATTATAATTACAGATAAAATCTATTTTATATACATATATATTGAAATAATATATATATATACACATATATAGACACTATTATACCTCAATTTCCAAAATTCATAATTTAAAACATAAACAGTCACCTACTGTATTAGGAGGATATAACTTCTTATTTTGAGTTATATTTACGTCAATAATATTCACATTTAAATTCCAGTTTATTTAAAAGCTTGCTTACTTAAAATTTATTACTGATTGTGGAAAAAATTTTCTTTCTAAAAGACAAGGTTATATTAAAAGAAAAAATTAGGTAGGATCAAAAAGAGTACAAGCTTCCCTAATAAACAAATTAAGAGGCCCCATAATTACCTCACCACTAAAAATAAATAATTGTGACATCGGATAGCCCTTAAAAGAGTATGTGCACCAAAGGATAAGCGTTTTTTGTTTGTCAACAAAATTAGTTCTTCATTACTCTTTCCTCGTCCTCGACTGCCGTTAATATGGGTGTTACGATTGAGATCTTTACTATTTAGTCTAGAAAACCCGACCCGGATTACTGGCTGGTCCAGCGGGATATAACAATTAATGTCTAGTCCAATAAAGTTTAAAAACATGTTATTTTACCTCTATGCCCTGGACCACGTGATGTGTACAGTTTACGTCCGTTTTCTTTTCATTTTTTTTCCAGTTGCATTCTCTATCTCTTCTGCAACCTAACTCTCAATTGAAAAACGCGAACTGCTTCGTCTTTCTTCACATTCAGAAAACTGCTCCCGTCTCTTATCTGCAACCTAACTCAATTAATTACCATTATCAGAAAAAGATCGAAAAATCACCATTATCAGAAACAGAAACTGCTTCTTCTTTCAGTATCTGACCTAATTTTCATTAAATTCAATTGAAGAAGAAATGGGTACAAGTAGAAAAATTAAGAGGACGATTACAGAAGAAATTACTGAAGTATCTCCATCACCAGTGAAAAGAAGAAACAAATCTGACGATGATTCACCAACAGAAGCGTACCCTGCTTCTAAATCTCCTACACTATTGAAAAGAATAAGCAAATTTGTCGATGATTCAGCAACAGAAACCTCCCCTACTGCTAAATCTCGTACACCAGTGAAAATAAGAAGGAAGTCTACCGATGATTCACCAACAGGAACCTCCCCTACTGCTAAATCTCCTACACTATTGAAAAGAAGAAGCAAATCTGTCGATGATTCAGCAACAGAAACCTCCCCTACTGCTAAATCTCATACACCAGTGAAAAGAAGAAGGAAGTCTACCGATGATTCACCAACAAGAACCTCTCCTACTGCTAAATCTCCAACAACAAGAAGTATTGACATGCAATATTCCCAAAACCTAAAATATGTACTGTTACATATTGAAATGTAGTGTTGTTTAACTAATACATACTAAAATTTAGTATGTCAATTTATATGTGTACTACATATCAATATGTTGTCTGCAATTTGTACTTCATTTTGACAAGTTATATGTTGTACCATACTGATATGTAATGTGTACAAAACTTTTTGATATGTAGTCTGCAATTTGTACTTCATTTTGGTGGTGAAGGAGTTACATATTGAAATGTATTGTTGTTTAACTAATACATACTAAAATCTAGTATGTCAATTTATATGTGTACTACATATCAATATGTTGTCTGCAATTTGTACTTCATTTTTACAAGTTATATGTTGTACCATACTGATATGTAATGTGTACAAAACTTTTGGTTTACAAAAACAGCAAAAACCAAGGGAAAGAAAGCAGATGATGCTCCTGAAGCAAAAAGAAAAAGAAAAACAGCAGCGGCAACTACTAAAGCAAAAGGAAAAAAAGTGACAAAGGCTGCTACTCATTCACCACCAACAAAGGGGAACAAAATAAAATAAAATAATGCATAATGTCTTATGCAGCTAAAACAAAATAATGCATAATGTCTTATGCATCTAAAAAAAACTGATGCATAACCAGAAAAGTGAGAAAAGTAATGCATAAGACATTATGCAGCTAAAACAAAATAATGCATAATGTCTTATGCATCTAAAAAAAACTGATGCATAACCAGAAAAGTAAAAAAAAGTAATGCATCAGACATTATGCAGCTAAAACAAAAATAATGCATAATGTATTATGCATCTAAAAAAAACTGATGCATAACCAGAAAAGTGAAAAAAAAGTAATGCATAAGACATTATGCAGCTAAAACAAAATAATGCATAATGTCTTATGCACTAAACAAAATGATGCAGAAGACATTATGCACGTGCATAAAAATCCATAAATCAGAAAAGTGAAAAAAGTAATGCATAAGACAATATGCAGCTAAAACAAAATAATGCATAATGTCTTATGCATCTAAAAAACTGATGCATAACCAGAAAAAGTGGGAAAAGTAATGCATAAGACATTATGCAGCAAAAAAAAAATTAATGCATAATGTCTTATGCATCTAAAAAAAACTGATGCATAACCAGAAAAGTGAGAAAAGTAATGCATAATACATTATGCAGCTAAAACAAAATAATGCATAATGTCTTATGCATCTAAAAAAAACTGACGCATAACCAGAAAAGTGAAAAAAAGTAATGCATAAGACATTATGCAGATAAAACAAAAATAATGCATAATGTATTATGCATCTAAAAAAAACTGATGCATAACCAGAAAATACTTCAGTATGTAAATACTTCACTACTGGTGATAGATACTGACATTTTGATAGACTTAACAACATATTTCATTATTCAAAAATAACTACAATAACTACATTTTGATAGACTTATAATGTTTCAAAAACCAAAAGATGTTCTAAGAAACAACAAAAACAGTATTTTCAGTACACTTGTAATGTTTGTACTGTAAATGAAATGCTTATTAACCAAATTCAGTTGGTACTGACAAAATCAAAAAGAAAAACGGTAGAATAGAACAAGGGCTAGAGGAAAGAATTGTGGAAAAGGAATCTGGCAACATCATCGATATAACATTCTGCTGCACGTTAAAGCCTGTGATAAAAGAAAAAGAGAAATCAGAACACTACTTGCTTAAAAGTACATTGTATTGTATCAAACTTACTTAATTAAGACATTAATATGTATCTGACTGAAATACATACCTGACACAAAATCATTCTTCAGAAAGTTCATACTGTCGGATAAGATTGCATGCAAAGTTCATACTGTCGGTGAGTCAACCAGCTCCACATATTACAGATGCAAAATTTCAAATCCTTTAAAGTTTAAAACGATGTAACCTCATATGCAAAATGATATTGCTTATGGTATACATGAGAATAGATGGAGAAGTCTAGTTTGGGAGCAACGTCAGACATGTTAACCCTGTAAATGATCAAAAAATTAACTAAGTCTCTGAATGGATATAAGTTATACATATTGATATGTATTGGCATCTATTGTATTGCACGATACATACTAAGAGCTCAGGCTATATGTAGTACGTATTGGTATGTAACATGTAGAATAACTAAGTCTCTGAATTCCTATACGTTATACATATTGATATGTATTGGCATCTACTGTATTTTAGTAAGATATATTTGCAGGCTATATGCAGTACGTATTGGTATGTAACATGTAGAATATATTTTACAACATATCAATATGTTTTGAGTTTCATCTTGTATAAATAGAAGAACTGCAGCTATATCAAAAAGAGAATACAAAAGTACTACACGATCTATCTAATAAAACAAACCTATATCAAAAAATACAGTAAAAAAAACCTATATCAGATTACAAAGAAACTAAAACAGAACAGCAGCAGAGAAAAGGTGATTATAGTAACATACCTTGTTCGAATCTGAGATTAACCTAATTCGATTTTAAGATACCTAATTGAAACACATAAAAATCACAATGTAAATCGAACGGAAACTGAATTGAACAACGTAAATCATCACAAAACTGAAATCATAAAAGAAAGATAACAATGTACATCATAGACAACTATTCTGATAGAAATCGGATTAGAATAAACCTAATTATTCATCAACATTCCAAGAACAACAACAGAGGAAGATGATTTACGAGATAAATACCTTGTTCGAATCTGATTTCGAAGCACAGATGATTTACGAGATAATAGCTGTGATGAGCCTAATTGAAAGACGCTACCAGATACTGTGATGAACCAAAACGCAGGAGCAGAGGAAACCAAAGAGAAACAAATCTGAGATGAAAAAAAAGAGAAAGAAGCTGAATTTCATTTGTTCGTGGAGTTGCAGAAAGGGTATTTTTGGTACTTTTGAAAAACTTGTCTTGTGTGACCCGCACGTTTTGGACTAGGGAATAAATATTCTGCTCCAAAAACATGTTTTTGGACAAGCGGATAATTTTATGGTAGGGATGGATTAGAGAGTAACCGGTACTGGGTTTCCTGGACTACCTAGTAATTCCTAGGTTATGATTTCTACACACTTCCCATAACAAAGCATACGAACCAGTGGTCCAATCTTCTTATGCCTTCCATGGAACTCAGCTTGACCCTTGCAGTTGTAACTTCTCATCCTAGAGTAATTGTCCAAGTTATTCCTTCCCTTATGAAACAATTTAGTTCTTTTTTCGATGCGAACCATTGATATATTAATTAAACACTGTCGGGCTGAATGAAGTTTAACAAGAATATAGGAGGCTCTCTAATCCAAGTTCCAGAGATCTTCTTTACGACCATATTTACCTATCTTGTCTGTACACTTATTGGCTTTGTTTGTGTGCATATATGTCCAACTGTCGAACGAAAATAAAAGAAAAGAAATATCCCCTACTATCCCTCTCAGCTCCTAAGGGACATCAATATCAGTTTCTTCATCCTGAATTGCTTTAGCTAGAGCTTGATAATCTACTTCAATGATAATCTTCTTGTATTCTAGTTGCATTGCAAGCTTTGATGATTCCAAGACAGCTGAACAGTCCAAATTAATGTTCTTCCCCTGATGCGTCAAGTCAACACAAGCTGATGCTAAGCGAGTACCTGCCAAATTACGAAATATTAGTCCAATAACCTCCTTTTTTAGTTCTATAGCAGGAGTATAGCTCAATAGATAATGAGATAGTCCTTTATCCTAAAACGAAACTATGAATACTGAGATGGTTCTTTAAACTAATTTCCCGTGCCCATCCATTTAACACCCTTCAGAGAAATGGTTTCCTCAGAGAAGTGTGATCAGCCAATAGGTTGAAGTTGAAGACTACCTATTTTCCCAGCTTACTGAATACTGCCATTTCGTAATTTTTTGTTTGTTTGTTTGATTGGCTAATGATTATACGGTAATGGTCCCTTCCAAAATATATATAATGTGACAGTTGATGAGGGAAATGCAAGGTAAAGGTGCTTTCAATGCCTTTATGAGACATACAAAGTCGTCTGAAGATGAACATTGGGTTTGGCAAAGAAAAGATCATGTACTACTACTCCCATTTAGACATCCATCCTACATTTGTTTGTTTAAATGCACCTTGAATTGCTCAAACATTTAAATCTGCGAAAACCAATTAAAATCCTCTGCAAATGGAATTCAATCTTAGTTAAGGTTATCAGAGTACAGGAAATCGCATTCAACACATGATCGTGCTTCTGAAATGTGGATGCCAAGGCTAACATAATCTATCACAAAATGGACGACATAACCACGAAAGGCATAGCTAGCTTTGACCGGCCAATTCTCTTCCTTCCTGTGTTTCCTTTGTCAGCTGAATTTATTGGTTCCACCGGCATCCCGCATGAACCACCGGCGCATTAAATGTACATTGTACCTTCATGCAAATTGGCAAAACACTACTTGGTTCTCACTAGTCAGTCAACCTTTGTCAATATTCATGTAACCATAAGCAAAAAATGGTGGAGCCAACTAAAATTAAAATATATCTCACTCTGTGAGTCATCCAATCAAACCCCAAAGCGCAGGCTCTACGAAGAGTTCAAACCCTCCTCATAGAACTCCAACTACTAGGACTAAGTACGCGTAAATAGGTTTGGAAGCCCAACTTTTTCAATGAAATTTTAGGTTTCTGAGTCTGCCGGACTAGGTATTAAACTGCACACGCATGCTTCCGACTACTGCGACCATGCTTTTGCGTACAGACTTTAGTAACCAGAAAAGAATCCTATTATTGGGACTTTGAAAGTCAATGATCTTTTGGGGTTCTTTTGGGTTATTAGTAGCAAATCCATAGCCCCTTATCAAACTATTTACATAATATCTAAAACACCCCTAATTTGATTAGTGTTAACTATGGTAATTAACCAAATTAATAATGATTAGTGCATTGATTAAGATTAATCATTCGACTAATTTTCTTTCATCAAAAAATTTTTTCATCAACTTTTTCTCTTTTTTTTGGTGATTTTGGAAGATGATTTCAAAAAAAAAAGTTTAATTTTTTTTTCTATTTTTAAAATTTTAAAACATTGGGGAGAACCTTATACTTGATTCCCAATAATAATTTTGTTGATTCAATACCGACCAAAATCAGAAAAAATCTGGGTTTTTTTTGCAGTTATGGTTGAGAATTAATGTCGACCCAGCCGTGAATAATAATTTACGGCTCGGAATTGAAGATTTCTCAGCCGTAAATTATTTTCACTGCTGGGTCGACAAGAGATCCCATCCAAATTTTTTTCTTCTATTTTTTGTAAGTATCAGGAAGAGTTACGGCTGGGGAACCTAGCCGAAAGTAAGCATTTTCGACTGGGAAAACCTAACCGAAATTATACCTCTGCTTGTATTTTTTCAATGTGATTATCATACTAGCTTACGACCAGAAAAACCTAGACGGAGACACTCTTTTACGGTTGGGAGTTCTTACTTTCCCAACCGTACAGGTAGGTTCAGGGTTCACGGTTGGGAGACATGTATTTTCCCAACCGTAATATAGGATTCACGGTTGGGAAAGTGAAAACTCCCAGCCGTTGCAGTTTTAGAAACTGTTTATTTTTTTTTCTCAAATTAATTAAAATGAATTTTTAAATCAACCAAAAGTGAAAGTAAATGGTAGGTTTTCTTTGTTTTGATTTTTTTTTCATCATCTTTACATGATGGAGAGGATGAGGAAGAAGATGGGAAGAAAATGATAGATTTTGATTTTTTATGATCATCATCTTCATCATGATGCGATGAAGAATCACCATGTGATGGAAAAAAAGAAGAAGAGTAGAAGAAAGAAAGTTGAATTATGGATTTAAGTTTTAATAATTTCATCACGATGAAATTATGATCATCATTTTGATTATGATGAAATGAAGAAGAAGAGAAGATTTTTTTTTATATAATAGTTAGATTATAATATGTTTATTGGAAAGGGTATATTTAACTTTTACTATTAGTTAGGTTTCCCCCTATCCATATTAGGATGTTAGAACTAAAAAAATCCTCCAAAACTAGGGCTGTCAACGGGTACTCGATTACCCGGAACCGCACCGGATCCGAATGGGTCCGGTTCCGGGTCCCAAGATTGGAACCGTTAGCAAAATCACTACCCGACGGTAAGACCTGTTAGGAACCGATAAGTTTCGGGTCCTAACGGGTATTACCTGATGGGTACCCGTCGGGTATTGGGTACCCGAATATTTATGTTTTACTTGTTAATTTTACATTGAATAGAAAGATTTCGTTTAAATTCTTTTTATTTATCCCTCATATTCTTATGTTTAATACTAATTAGAATATTTACATAGATATAATTATAATTTTATATCAAAAATTATTAGATTTAAGCTAATATAGTAAATATAAAAGTAAATTATCAAAAAGTGTTGTTAATTTTTAAGGACCCGATAAATATCCGGACCCAACGGATAATTAGTGTTTTTAGAGAGTCCGGTTCCGGGCAATCAATTTAGGAACCGGACCCGGAATCGATTAAAATTACCGGTTCCGGTTCCGGTAGCACACTAGCCGGATCCGATGAGACCCGTTGGCACCACTACCCAAAACCTTTTGACCTTAAAACCTCAATAATAGAGTTCTTGAAAAACTGTCATAGAGGATTACCAAACTTTGCGAATAATTACATGAACCAAACAAAATCAATTTCCTTGATTACGTAGAAGCCAATAAGTCAGAAGTTGGATCAGATATTAATTGGAATTAGAAATGACTTTCAGAAATAATTTTTTTTTACTTCCCATTTCTAAAATTAATTTTTCATTAATAATTTTCTACAAGATCTAATAACCACGGCAGAAAATTTTGAACAAACTCAAGTGATTCCCATTTCCAAGATGAATGCTAGTATGTGCCATGGTATGGTCCGGTTGAATATCACCCGCTGACAATTCAGTTTGATGTCAGCACTCAGCACCAATATTATAAGTCGAGCCGTGTAAACGTGTAAGAAGACAAGACAACCTCACTCTTTATTCGCCATTTCGAATTCACACACACACTTCCTCTCTTTCCCTTCGTTTCTTCACGAATTTCTTGATTTCGAAGGAAAAATAAAAAAAAATCAAAATCTCAATCCAAAACCTAGAATGTCTTCCTCTCCAGAAGAATCTTCTCCTACTATTGATGATGTTGATTCATTCAGAAAAGGCGTCAAACAAAGATTTAGTGATAAATCAAAGGTATAATCATTTAATCCTTCAATAAATTGATTTTTTCTTGATTAGATTAGGTTTTCTTACATATATTATCGGTTTATGATCTCTGATTTGTTGTAATAATAGAAAGTTGCTCAAACGAAAGAGATGTTATCAAAACAAGCTGTACAAACCAAAGAGATTTTATCAAAACAGGCTGTTAAAATTGCTAAACAGGCTGAGGAACATGAAAGATTCATCAATAAGGTATACTTATATTCTTCAATCTCTTGCCTTCTTCTTCTTTTTGGGGATTTTTGGTGGGTTTTTTTTTTTTTTGGAATTTTTCGGTGTTTTTTTAGGGATTTTTTTGTTAATTTTTGTATTGTTTGGTAATTAGGTTACACATTTAGTGGGAGTTCTTGCTTTTGGAGCATTTTGTTTTCTATTGGGATCAAGTAAGTGAAATTGGAATATGATTTATGTTGGATTTTGAGTATTTATTATAGGAAGAGAGGTTGATGTGTTTGTTGAATTGTGTAGGACCTCAGGACATTCCGTATGTATACTGTTTTTTCTATTTCACGTTTGTTCCGATGAGATGGATATACTATCGGTTCAAGAAATGGCATTATTATCTCCTGGTGAACACTGAATTTTCTCAAATTTTGATTTATGCTTGTTTCGGTATAAGCTGGGGAGGGGTTTAGCTTTTGATTTTATATTGAAGACAAAAATTGATACTGTAGTGTGTTTTTCTGCTTAACTTACTTTTAAGTGGACCTTGAGATGTTCAACTTGTTTCATGTCTCTTATGTATATGGTTTGTTAGAGTAGAAGAGAAAGAGGCTGTAGTGTGGAGACTTAATAAACATCTTTTTTCACAAGATAGAAGGGCTCGATTAGGAAAGTTAACAACTGGATTGTACCTATCCTAAACGTCTGAGTGTTTTGGCTTCTGTATGGTTATTCGGATACTATGGAAAATAATGAAGCAAGCTTTATAATTGGAAAGAATTAGTTATGTTATAGATTACTTTGATGTACCGTATGTAAAGTCTCATACTCATATGTGGTGTTGGTTTTTGCAGGATTTCTGCTACTACGCCAATACCATTTTCCTGGTTATGTTAATCTTTTATCCTAAAAATGAAAAGCTATTCATGGTTTGCTTCTCATTCGCAGAGGTACACATACTGACATACATGTACTATCCTCATGGTGATGCTATTTAAATTGAATTCAAAGCAAACCACAGTCGGTGGTGGGATCTTACGCCCTTAGCAAATGCTGATCTCAGCAATTCATAGGATAAAAATGGTTGTGGTGTTACACCTACTTTGTTCAAGTAGCATATCACTGACTTATTTTCATAGTTATCTTTTCCTTGAGTAGTTGTATTTTCATACTTAAAATTCTGAAAAACTGTTGCAGGGACCATTAGCGTGGGCATTAATTGTTTGGCGTTGCAGTCTGGTCTTCAGCTCTCTTGATAAAATTGTCAGCGTCTTAATACATCTTTTACCTGGTGAGTTTGTTTGGTGAGGCTGTAGATTTTATAGTGTTAACATGATAGATTCTACTAGCAATGTGTTTCCAGTTATGTGGTACTCGTATTTGTTGGTAGCTTCCTTCTTTAGTCATCACAATGGATCATTTTTGCGAGATTGGGACCAAGCGCATAGAAGTATAATCTGTGGTTACTTATTTTGGTTTGCTTTGTCACTCTTAATTGGAAGCAAGAACATTCACAGTACCATGTTATGATAGTTGCTAGTTACAAGCATGCTCTGCATTTGAGTGCAAAATTCGAGATACAGTTTCCCTGGTCATTTTTACTTGCTACTGTGTGATTTAAATTCCATGGCGCTTAACATATAAGTTTTCGTGAAAGGTGTTTCTTGTGAAAGAATTTCTGTGTCGTTTTCCTTGGAGTTTGAACCTTGTGACAGTGACATGACATCAGAATGATAACTGAGGCCTGTAATTTTCCACTGAACTGAGTCATGTGTTGCTAGATTTTGCTTTAGGGTTTTCTAAATTCTTATTCAATGTTAATAGTGTGCCTTCATGGCAAAACCATCATAATGGAGACAGGGGAAGACATTTAGAAGCTTTATCGGAATTTTGTTTTACCCTGTACACATTCGATACTTCTGAATTATCTTTATACCTACTGCTGGTTGATATTACTTGCAGGGATTGTTTACTTCACTATTCGGTGGTGGGATCCAGCAACCTTTGAAGCTATGCATCCGGAGGGAAGCATGAGTCAAAGAGCTTCATGGCCATATGTGGAAGACAAGTCATACCTCTGGACTTGGCTATTTGTTGTTCCATTGGTTGCGTACACCTTATGGCAGATTCTCTATTTTCTTATTGTCAATGTTCTGCGTCGTCAAAGGCTTTTAAGGGATCCAGAAGTAATGACATCCTACAGGTTATCCCTCGCTCCTTCTCTCTTCACCTCTCATGTACTGTATATGGGCACATATGCACAGGCATAATTTCTTTATGATCCCTCCATGGCTCAATCATTTACCAATAATATGATAACCTCCCTAAACTTCTAAAATCTGGTTCCTTAACCCTGTTAATGATTCAAGCGGCTATTGATTTGGCTTTCTGGCTTTGTATCGTTGCCGCTATCACTGGCTGTTTTCAGATCTGTCGTTAGTTTTGAGATACAGGATGTCATCACACATTAGAAAAACTGATCTAGGGGTTGTGAAAACCAAGTTTACACGTCCTAAATTTTCATAGGTATGATGCTTCCATTTTCTTTTCACTTATTCTGTTTCCTGCTTCTAATTTTGGCAGAGAACTATCGAAGAAAGCACAAAAAGCAAATAATATGTGGTGGCGTTTAAGTGGAGTTCTAGGTGATCAGAATCGTATGCTCATGTATATTCTGTTCCAAGCTGCATTCACAGTTGCCACAATGGCTTTAACTGTGCCAATATTTCTGTCCTACGAATTGCATGTAATTTTCCAAATACTCAAAGTCTCTGCATCTATATGGAACGGAGGAAGCTTTTTGCTGGAAGTGATGCCTAGGCAAGTCATAATGAAGGAGAAGAAGAAACTTGAGATGCAGCCTTTACCAGTCCAACCTGATCAGCCTACAGTCTCAACAGAAATTCCCACTGAAACTAATGGCTTCACAGAGTCCGACAGCCAGTCGGAACAGCCTTGTACAAAAGAAAATGACTCATAAAATTTCTGTTTTAGCTATTGCTAGAAAAGTTTAGTTAGTAAACCTATGACTGTTGAAACCTGATATCTTGGGATTTAGAATTTTGAGGTGTGGAAAGTTTAGTTTTGAACTCGAGCTACCCGTTGTATGTTTATGCAACATATGTAGCGTGTATGCTTTTCATAAGTTTCTGTTGGTGCAGATGGCCAAGTTTTCTTGTATAATAATGACCAAGGATGTGATTTTTAGTGCTACTTACGGGCCAATATCATCAAATGATGCTAATGTTAGGAGGACTTGTTCGCAACTGAGGATTGCTAGCCTTAATTTGCTACATTTCAAGGCGTTTTTGTATGGTAATATTGGTAGAATTTATACAGTTTTGCTCTATCCAAGACCATGTATTGCCTGTTAGACAAATGATTCTTCATAATCGTGGATGCATAAATACCCCTCCGTTTCAGGGAAAGTTGCCAAATTAAAAAAACGAAAACATCAGTTTTTCTGAAACAGGAGAGCATCAAGGTTTACCATAGGATTCCGACGGGTCATGTGACAGTAACGTGGTTTCCATCACACTTTGCTCCTAATAACAACTCTCCGTTTGATAATTCCTTGGGTTTCCAATCGGCCACGTCTACAAGATTCCCCCTACATCTTTCTAGATAAGCCCATGTCGTCATTATCATCCTGTGATTATCTCAGCCATTTTTATGGCACACATTTTAAGCAAGTTGGTTGGTCCCACTTCCAGAGTATAGTACCTGCACTGTCCTAGATGTTTGACGTTGAGTCCACACACCCTGTTGTGAGATTTGAGATTGGGTTCACGAGCAAAATGGACATAATAACACTAACCATTTCCCTGGTAAAAACACGTAGAACCTTGATAGGGCACATAAGTTTAGAACATGGCAGGGTCCCAGCCAGGATTTATTGTTAGGGGGACAAATACTAATACTCCATCCATACCTATTATACAGGCAGAATTTTGAATTCTTTTTGTACCAATAAATAAATAGACGGATTTCTATTTTGAAGATGAATTTTTATTGCATATAGAAAATTTGTGTTAGTAATAAGATAAAGGGTAAAACAAAAAAAAACATAAAAAATGATGAATTGAAGATAATTTTCTTAATTTAAAAGAATTGGTCCCCTCCGACTATATATGTGGTTCGGAGGGAGTAGTTAAATTGGTAATGTTGCAAAACAAGCGGCCAAATGATGAAGAAATTAAATCCTGCTAACATTATTCTGCCATCATGGATTTTGATCTTTTTTCTTTTTTTCCTTTTTTGTTTTTTTGAGAAAGCTCGTTAGGAGAATTTAATGGAAAAAATGACCCCAAAAAGAAAAAAAGAAGAGACACCAGATGGGGTTAGCCGGTTAGTTGTTAAGAAACTGTTAGTTGTAACTCTAGTTAAGAAGTGACCAACTCTAGTACAAAAGTCATACAAGTCGTACAAAATAATGTCAATGATCCATTAGCAAAAAGGATTTGCATCTTAAACATAGTTTAATACAAACAGAAAACTGATTAATTAACAGCATCATTTCTGATTAACCATACAACTAGTGAAAGGGACGTAACTCCTAACCTTAAAGTAATCATAATAGATTGTCACCAACAAACAAAGCCACTGAAGGAGGAGTTACTGTCTACATAAGTTGAACTTAGATGTACATACGAAATGTGCAATTAACCAATAAAAACTAAATATTTTAGGGTTTTATAGCGGGTCTGGATGCACTTTCAAAAGTTAATTATGCAGGAAGAAATATGGTTTTGCCCATGACTTCTGCTTGGAAAACAGAGAAACATTTTTGTTTCTGTTATCCAAACGTGATAATAATCTCCATCAACAGCAAACTCAAGATCAGTAAATGATAAACCACTAGTTTCATAACACGTCAACCACCATATTATTATATTGTTCCCTCAACCTCACTCAGAAGTTGAGAGGCTATAAATAAACCACAGAGAGAATAAGATAGATACCGTGAGAGACTTAAAGTCTTCCAAGTTCTTTCATTTTTCATCTTTGGTTTTCTTCATTTTCTTGTTTTTGAGGAGCAGAAATGGAGACATTAATTCAAGTACCATACAATGCTACAGTGCGTGTGATGCTAAGTTCACTGGAAAGAAATCTACTACCAGATGTTGTCATTAGGAAACTCACTAAATTGTTGTTAGCAAGTAGACTTCGTCTGGGTTATAAACCTTCTTCTGAAATTCAGCTCTCTGATCTTATCCAATTTGCACACTGTAAGTCTCTCCATCACTCTCACTCTTCCAAATTTTGCTGACTCGATCTGAATCCTGCGCGGGTTCAATTCAGATTTTGAAGTTTAAAGTATAAATTTGTATAATGTTGTGCTTTTATGGTCTGAACTCTGAATCTTTTATTGGCGTCCTGTGTCTGAGTCAGATTAATATCTGGCTCGTAGCTGATTAATGAGGATGATGGGTTTACAATGATTACAGCTCTTGAAGAAATGCCAATTGCAATTCAGACGGAATCAGCAAAAGAACAGCATTATGAACTGCCGACATCTTTTTTCAATTTAGTCCTCGGAAAATATATGAAATACAGGTAATGTTTTTACAGATTTTGGATTCAATTAGAAAGTGGGGGCAATTGCCCCCACCTACCCTCAATTTACTGTGTTGCTGTGCAGTTGGTTGCACCCCAACTATTGTATGTCAATTGGGTGACTGAATTTCATGTCATTTGTTAACTTTGCAGCTGTTGTTACTTTTCTGATAAGAATGCAACATTGGAAGATGCCGAACAAGCAATGCTCGAACTATACTGCGAGAGAGCACAAATAAAAGATGGTCATACAGTTCTTGATGTTGGGTGTGGATGGGGCTCATTTTCTTTGTACATTGCACAGAAGTATAAGAATTGCAGCATTACAGGGATTTGCAACTCAAAGACTCAAAAAGAACATATAGAAGAACAATGCAGGTATTCTGGATGTCTCTCCTATTTTGATTTGGGTTTTCATTTTATAGAATGCTGTAATACATTGTGATAGAATACGCCTTCTATGGACAAATGTGTTTCTTATGCACTTTAAAGCTAAATGGCTGTCTTCCTTAGTTACTGGTCACCAAGCCGGCTTGTTGTCTTGGTATCTGTTTAGCTAGTACGACACATGCTTGAACAATTCTAAAGTATTTTCGGCAACATTAATCATCTCTGACTCCAATTTCCCAAAAAAGCCTACTAAGCCTATTAGAGCAGGTAATTCTCAAAAGAGTTGTCTGATAATGTCGTGGAGAGAATTGATAAACTTGTGTTTTAAATCTACATACTTGTATGCGCCAGTGAAACTTGGCTTCTATTCAAAGACAATTTTGGCATTTGGCTAAGCTAGTGGATATTGTTTGTTTTGGTGATTAGAGAACTTCAGTTGCAGAATGTAGAAATAATTGTAGCTGATATTAGCACATTTGAAATGGAGGGTTCTTACGATCGAATTGTATCAATAGAGATGTTCGAGGTAAATAATTCACTGAACCTTTGTGGTAAGTTAGATAATTTTGTTTGTCGAAAGAGTGAGCTTGACTGATTAGCTTTCTTCTGAAATGTAAATAGCATATGAAGAATTATAAGGAGCTTCTTAAGAAAATATCTAAATGGATGAATGAAGACAGTCTCCTTTTCGTGCACTACTTCTGCCATAAAGCTTTCGCATACCACTTTGAGGACACAAGTGAAGATGACTGGATCACTAGATACTTTTTCACTGGAGGGACAATGCCTTCTGCAAATCTACTACTCTACTTTCAGGTAATCAAATTGCTTTCGTGTTGGCACAATCTTAGCCTGTACATTGTCAGCCAGAAATCCAATTCTTTTTTGTTTCTTCTGCTACACCAATTGGAACCAATTTAGACCAATATGAACTTTGAGTGTGTTATGATTTATATGCAGGATGATGTTTCCATTGTTAACCATTGGCTTGTAAACGGGAAGCATTATGCACAAACAAGGTAACTGTTAGCTTCTACTACTCTTCTTACACCATTTTACCCACCCCACCCCTTATTTCTGAAACAACCTTGCTCTTATAAATCTTGGTGTGTTGTAGTGAGGAGTGGCTAAAAAGAATGGACAAAAACATAAGCGCTATAAAGCCAATAATGGAGTCAACTTACGGCAAGGATTCTGCTGTTAAATGGACCGTGTATTGGCGGACGTTTTTCATCTCAGTTGCTGAACTCTTCGGGTATAATAACGGAGAAGAATGGATGGTTGCACATTTTCTATTCAAGAAGAAATAGATAGAGAGATGTGGGTGCTCTTATTTTCAATTGTTTTTCTTTTCATCTTTTTCAGACATTTTAATGCTTTTTTGTTTTCACTAAATGCAACTGAATTGAACCTTTCTCACTGGTTTCATCATTTCCAAGTCCTGTCTTACTGAAAATAAAAAGGGTCATTTGGTACTATTTTGGCAAGGATGGAGCCTGGAGTCCAAGTAACACCCTTTGTGGTGTCAACTATCTGGTTAAGCAACCTCTTTGTGAACGCAATCTAGAGTTCCAAATCCTCAAGATTATATACAGAGCAAGGAGTTGTTTATACAGATCATTAGAATATCCTCAGTTACCTTCTCATCGGTGGCCGAATTAGGAATTTAGGGGAGTATGGGAGGACTAGATATGCTAGTTGTGGGCATGGCAATTTTTCTAGACCAGTGTACCAATACCATAAGCTTGCAAAGCTTCCGAATTAAGGGAATTCCGAAAACTGCTGCACTATTAAAAACTAAAAGTATAAATACCAGACTATCCAATTTTTTACTACACATGCTAAGAAAAATTTCTTAAAAGAAAATAGGTTTGGCCGTAGGTTTAATGAGGCTTAATAAAATGATCAACCAAACTTCACTTTAATGCTACGGCAATTCTCTAATTTTTGTAAAAGGAATAAACAAAATAGTTAGAATTCAATGTTCAGGACACTGGGAACATAAAAAATATGAGCTGCCTATTCCTTGCGAGGCTTTAAATATATCACATGCGTACCTCGTTTTTCTTGATCGTACTACTATTTTTGATATTTTTGCAAGTTGATTTCAAAGAGTTACCAGTAGTACCACTGGTAACTTACGCCGAGGAGGTCCTTATTAAAGTTACAAGTAAAAGCTGTCACGAAAAGGCCATATGTAACACAACTTGTGGTTCACGAGGCAAGAAACGAATTTCTTTTTTTACTAAACCAAGGACGACGGTTTACATGTTTCCAAGATAGATATTTTCAGAGACCGAAAATTCTCCAACGTCTTTCATTTCATTTTATTTTATTTAATCATCTTCTTTTTCTTGTTGAAGTGATAATAATAAAGAGAAGAAATGGAGAAATTAATTAACTCTGGTACCATATAATGCTACAGTACGTATGATGTCAAGTTCACTGGAAAAAAATATACTACCAGATGTTATCGTCAGGAAACTCACTAAATTGTTGTTAGCTAGTAGACTTGGCTTGGGTTATAAAGCTTCTTCCCATATTCAGCTATCTGATCTTATCAGATTCGCACAGTGTAAGTTCACTCACTCACGCACTTGTACCTTTGGTGACTCGATCTGAATCTGGTTGGTCTTCAAATAAGGTTTTGTTGTATAGTAAGGCCATGCTTTCGTTGTCCCCAATTTGGGTTTGATTAACATTTTTTTCTTTTTTTTGCTTTTTCAAATTTCTAGCTCAACTGACTCGTCAAAATCTTATTCATATGAATGTGACTATTAGTAGCTGCTATAGGACCCTCACGAGTCTGGTACTCCCGAGTTAGATGTATACGTCGAGTCAGAGCTCGAGTTGCACACCAGAAAAGTGAAAAAAAATTGCACACCAGAAAAGTGAAAAAAAAGTGCACGGTCTAGCAATTGGCTTGGATCGAGTCAGAAGAAGTGTCAGATTCAAACGATTCAGGTGTTAGATAAATTTGGTGAGTTAGACAATAATACGAATGTATCATACTGACGGTAGTTTGGTGATTACTTCTCTTCGAGAAATGTCAATGCAGTTATGCCGGACTCGGCAAAAGAACAACATTATGAATTACCCACATCTTTTTTCAAATTAGTCCTCGACAAATATATGAAGTGTAGGTGATTATTTTTGCTTAATTCAGTATGTAATCATTTGTTCTTGTGAATATGTATCTAGGTGCTATCTAAGTGCAGCGTTAGATACGTGTTTGTTATATGTTTCCAATTGGAATTCACAACTTGAATTGATTTTGCAGCTGTTGTTACTTTTCTTAGAAGACTACAACTTTGGAGGATGCAGAACAAGCATCACTCGAGCTATACTGTGAGAGAGCACAGATACGAGATGGTCATACAGTTCTTGATGTTTGGTGTGGATGGGGCTCATTGTCGTTATACATTGCACAAAAGTATAAGAATTGCAACATTACAGGAATTTGCAATTTAACGACTCAAAAAGAACGTATAGAAGAACAATGCAGGTAGACATCATATATATATATATACATATTTATTTATTTTTATTTTTTTGGAAAAGGAAAAATTTAAAATAAAAAAGAAAGGTTGCTAAGGTAGTACCCTCAAAAAAATACAAGAAGAGATGAGCAAAGAGCATAGAGAGCTTACAACAACATTACTCTTTAAACAAACTCGCCCAATCGAATATAAAATCCTCAAACTTGATATTCCTAAACGAAACCACATTGATGGACCGACTAAATAACAAAGATTTAATGTCTATAACAAGAGAGTTCATTGGTTTTCTCACTTTTTTCTTTACAGTTAGAATGTCATTTCTTTCCAACATATAGCAAACGACACACAGTATCTCGGAGAAATTAGAGGCTTGATAGATATCTTCAATTTCCAGTTCCATAAGAACTCGAATATCATCGTCAGATGAACCCAAATAATGATCAATTGCTGTAGAAAGTGCTCCCAAATCTGCCATACGAAAGAACAATGCAGGAAAAGGTATTCCACTGACTCCTTACTAATATTGCCGAAAGGACACATGATATTCTCTATTGTATTCTATCTTCTAATGAGACTAAGTCGTATAGCTATATAGACTTTTATATTATACACATTTGATATTTCGAGCTGAGTTTATCTTGCTTATCTATTTCGAGCTGAGTTTATACACATTTGATATGTATTGGAAGCTTTTTGTTGTAACTACGTTCATCATTTTCTTGACGAATTTAGTTGGAAAAATTTTATTTGTTGGAAACTAAATAAGTCAAAAGATGATCATGCAAAAATTACCTTGAACATCTTACATGATTTGTGTGAGACAGCCATTTGATGTTAATTTGCGAAGTTTCGTGTTGATCATTTGATCGCTTGAAAATTACTTGAAGCTAATGGTATGTGTGAGATTACAATTGTCATCTTCTAAGGAAGTTTCAATGATTGAAATGAGAGTTTAGAACAATTACCCATGTATGGATGCAACACGGTATGCATACCTAGTATGCATGCCAACTGTTTTGTAACGATTCAGGTCCGAGAACCTTGTTTTCATACCTAGTATGCGAACGGTTTTACTTGAGAAGGTCCGGGAACCTTTTTAACCTACCTAATATGCAAACAGTTTTACCTCATGAGTTGGGTCCGGGACGGGGTTTGCGAACGGCTACACAGGCCAAGGTCCGAAGCTGTTGTTTGCGTACCTGGTTTGTGAACACAGTGGTTAAGTTCTAAAATCGGTAATATATGGTTATCATACTCATGAACTAAAAAAATTTATGAAATAAGGAATGCAATATTTACAAACCATGACTTCATGTTCATGAATTTATTCTTGTATAAGTACTTTGTACGATTATAAATCAACCCGAATTTGTTTCAATTCGTTCATACATATATCTACGAGAGAGTGAAAAATTGAACAACTCTATGCGAAACACAATTAGATTCATTTGATTATCTTTCATGATTGATTGATCATCATATTAGATCTAGAATTGTTAAATTAATATGGTTCAAATAAAAGTGTTCATATGGCTAACTTCGGTTAACTGTTATTGAGCCAACTCAATATACACGTTTAGTCTAAATGAAGGTATATTTCATCTGTGTGTAACAAGCTAGACCATCTAACAGCCGAGATTGATTTCTTTATTTTTAAACAGACTTAGCTTGAATCTTAAATCTTAAATCAGGATTTCATCTAACGGTGAATATTAAATGCTTTGTTACTATGTTATCTTAGCTTTGGTTGAAAGCAAACCCTGATTTGAAAGGCTATATAAGGGATAACTCTAACAACTGGAAAACCTAATCCCGACACTTTCCCGTGTCCTAGTTGCAAACTAGAGTCGATTCTCCTTTAACCTAGGTTTTCCCAAAACCATTATAGATTAACGACTTGAAGACTTCATTTGGAATTCGTGAAGCCATATCCTACTATTTTCTATGTAGTTGTGTATTCCGATCTTACTTGTTCTATCGTATTTAAATTTATCTTCTGTAAGATTTACTCCAGATTTATCTCTGATACATAAGATATGAAAAGTAATTACAACAGTTTTTCGTCTCAGACTGTTGGGATTCTGCAATAACTTTTTCTGTTAATCAGTTGGATTATTGTGAGGTGATTGATATTTCTTGGATGCTCTTCGGGAATATAAGACCGGATTATTAATTGGTTCCTGTTCACCTTGATTCATCAAAAGACGGAACAAAAACCGAATAAAGAATAGACAGACATATTTGTTTATAAGTCTTCGACTTTGGGTCGTAGCACCTCTTATTTGTGGGTGAGATCAGCTAAAGGAATCAAGTGTGCATAATCCGGCGTGGTTCTAGAGGCATAGGTAACGCGATTGTACCTTAATCGGTCTAAGACTTGGATACGGCTCAACTACATTCCAGTCCAAAGTTAACTTGTAGTAGGCTAGTGTCTTTATCCACTAAATACAATGTGGTGTTCAAAGCTGGACTAGGTCCCGAGGTTTTACAGCATTTGTGGTTTCCTCGTTAACAAAATTTCTGGTGTCTTTGTTGTTTCTTTCCGCATTATATTTGTTTATATAATTGAAATACACATGTTGCGCGTAGTTCAGTCAGTTGATAAACCCGACCTTGATTGTTGGATATAACTTGATTGATACTTGGGCATCGGTCTTTAGTACCGTCGAAGGTATCTCTCATATCAATCAGGCTCACAGATTTCTATTTGTTCGATTTGCTGATTGTACTGAGAAATAAAGATAAAACTCTTTGATATATCTCTTGATTGAGCTTGCTTTGAAGTTGGTGCTCTCGGAATTATATTGGAATTTAGTCCATACAAATTGCCGAACGAATTATTGGGTGTGATCATTATACCCCATTTTTTCAAAAGGATCCTCCATTAGTGATTTCTGAATCGTGAGTAGTAATTGTAGTGATTGAGTAGCTTTGGATGGGGATTCTACAAGTAACAAACTTCATTCTAGAAAGAAAAGAGCAAAGACTAGAGATGCATGAATGAAACTCGGCTGAAATTCCGGCGGATCAGAGAGTGACGGTAAGAAAATTTGACGGAGGTGGTGAAAACCCGATCACAGGAGAGAGAGTGTGTACATAGGAGAGAGAATAAAATATGACCGACCAAATAGTTAGAATCCAATGTTAGAACAGTGGGAACATAACAATATCAGCGCCCTACTCCTTCGGAGGCTATAAATAAAAAATAAATCACATGCCACACCACAAGCTATTACTAAAGGGTTGTTACAACGTGTTTTTTTTTTTATCTATCCATCCATCTATCATGCGTATTTTTTTTCTTTTTTTTGCAAGTTGATCTAAAACCTAGTTAGTAATTCGTCGGATTATTCACGAACCTAGTTAATAATTTGCCGAATTATTCGCGAATCATTTCCGAACGTATCTGAGTCGTCCATATTCGAATTATACGGCCGAATACATTGAACACCGTTCCTAGTACGCGAACTATATGGGGTTCAGGAATATATCGGGAATTATACGCCTACCTAGTTCGTTCACCTGGTTAGCACAACTCGGTGGTTCAACTCGGCTATTGTAACATTTTTTCAAAAATGTAGTCTGCGAGGTTCGAACACAGCACCTGAAACTCCCTCACCAGGGCCTTAACCACTCCTTCAAATCATGATTATCCACTTCTAAATTCTAAATTCTATTTTTTTATTTTTTTATACATGCAGAATTTCTTAAGCCGACTTCATATCTTAAAAACGAATTATACCCGAATGTATGCCGTTCCGAACTACTGCCGAACAACGGATCGTTGACCGGATTTTTGACCGAATCCGATATATCCGAATCAGAATAATTCTGGTACGTATGCCGTCCCGAACATTCCTCCGTATCCCGAATTGCTAACTAGGATCTAAAACGGCTACCAGCCTGCTAAGGAGGGCCTGAAAAGTAAAAGTTGTCACAAAAAAACCATATTTCCCAACAGACAGGAAAGAAGAGAAAAAAAAAGTAAATCAAGGACGATTATGATTACACTTACATGTTTCCAAGATAGATATTTTCAGAGACTGAAACTTCTCAAATTTCTTTCATTTCATTCTATTTCGTCAAATTCTTTTTCTTGTTGAAGTGATAGTAATTAAGAGAAGAAATGGAGACACTAACTCTGGTACCATAGAGTTCTACAGTACGTATGATGTTAAGTTCACTGGAAAAAAATATACTACCAGATGTTGTCACAAGGAAACTCACTAGATTGATGTTAGATAGTTGTAACTACTGGTAACCCAGTAGTACACCCAAAGTGATCGTAATCAAGATCCAAGTCATACTAAGTAATATAAACACAAATTTTTTTATTGATGAAATCATTCAAAGTAACAAAAATACAAGTTTTTCAATACAAAGAAACCCTAATCTCACTCTAGACTTAGTACTCCCACTCTACTAAAAGTCTCCATCCCTTAATCTTGTCCAAGGGTCTCTATTTATAGGCTAATCAACCCTAATGGGTTACAGCTCATTTTACTTCGCAACATTCTCGTGGAGGTACTTTATACTTCGCCCGGACCATTTTCCATAAAGTTTTTCCCCTTCTTTCGCTATTCTGACATGGGTATTTCGGAACACCTGTCTCTTTTCTTGCTCCATAATTTATCTACTTCGCGGCTTTTCTTTTCTGCCAAATAATTTTTCTTCGTCCTCTTATACTTCGTGGCTTTCCTTGTAGGGTACTCCATATATCCTTCATAACTCATATTCCTCGCAGAGTTTACCTCTTGACAAACACTATCTCGCACATAGTTTTTACTTGTCAATTTGTCAATAATGGTGACTCTGACTTGATTTGACGAGTCACTGACGAAGATTTTCGTGTCACGTGCAAGATATTTATGCCGGACCTTCGTGTCTTCCCTATGTCTACGTGGCGATCCATATTTTGGTATCCATATTTTTCCCTTTCTTATTCTTCTCGATCGTAGGGAAAGAAGAATAAGAACCATCTGAAGTTAGATAACCGCCACTCCTTCCTATCAATGCTTTCCACGTGGTACTTTTCTCATGTAACCGCTAATCACCGGTTCAAATTCTTCGATCGTGTGTAACTTGGTTTGACCAGTCACCTCTATAAATATCCCTTTTCTCTGTCCCTTATAACCTTTACCTTCTCTTCTTCCTTCTCCTGCCTTCTGTAAATTTAGGTTTCGTTTAGCTCTCCTCCAACGACTCCCAAGAAAGTTCCCAATCCTACTACATCCACTACTTATGAGGAATTTAAAGTCGATCTTCAGAAGTTGGGTATTTCTCTATCTCCAGCGATCGATTCCTCCATTTCTCCTCCAATTACTACAACCTAGCTCATAGAATTAAATTATCGATGGATTCAAACAGAAACTTGGTCTTCTACCAAGATGTTGATTACCGCTGGTCAACTGAGAGCGGGTCTTTCTTTTCCCCTTTTTGATCCGAAGAACCCTATTTTTTATGAAATCCTAATCAAGCTTCAGCGAGGCGTCTATCAGTTGAGTGGAAATGCCATCCGTATTGCTAATGAATTTGTCAGAAGGTCTAATGGCGATACTTCCCAGATTCCACTCTTGGTGCAAAATTTTGTTCCTGCGGATTACAACATTGAATCCTTTTATGAGAATTACACTGGCCAAGATGTGACCACGAGAGCCTATCAGGAGTGGGGCGTCAAACTTTCTCGCAAAACTTTGGATGATCCGTCCAAGGCCCTTCTTTTAGATGTTGAACCTGTTGGTACGAAACGAAATAAGTATCTTCGTTTTTCTAGTGATGAGTACTGGATGATGTTCCGTTTAATAGCAGAAGGTCCTCTGGTGTGCGGTCTCGATGAGAATGGGGCTGCTCGCACTGGTCCTCTCCCTCAACATGCCCATATCGCGATGTATGATGCAGATCGATTTCGCTGGCATAAGATGCCCAACGGGGTTAGTCTTATCTTTCTTTGGTCTCCTTGCCTTTATTTTATTGTTTCCTAACGTCCATGTTCGTGTCTTAGTATCCTCTTCCCCCTCCTGGTATGCTGAAAGGCCAAACTAAAAAATCAGTCCAAATACAGGTTTGTATCTCGTGGCATTCCTTTTGGTCGTTGTTTTGTTGATTCCTGACCTCCCATTTTCAGGAGAATGAGCCTCAAACAACGGATAGCCCTGCTAATAATTTGAGGAAATGCCAACATTCTGGGGCTCCTTCCGCCACTGCCCAGGTATCATTTTCTTCCTTAACTTGGTTTCTTCTTCTCGCGTCATTCCTTAACTTCATGGATTTCAGGACGATCCTCCCACCTTTCGCGCTTCACAACGTCGCCGTCATGTCTTGGATATGGACAACTTGATACAAGTTCATTCCTCAGTACTACCTAGCACTGATTTCTCTCCTCGCCAGCATCCTCGTTCGTCTGGCGAAACTATCCCGTCGCGTAGTGCCCCTTTTCCCGAACCTACTTCGTCTAGAGGGGGTCAGCAAGCTAACGAAGTCGAGGAGCCTGTTCTTCTTCCTAACGAGTCTTTGGTTTCTCTCAGTTTTAACGATTGTTTGGCTGAAGCAACATTCTGCCATAATGGGTTTGGTGAGTCTTTGTCCTGAGTTAATCATTCATTTTCCCCTTATGGTATTTCGCGGAATTTTAAAGTAGACTTTTCATTTTTTAGGAACAACATCGCAGTATGGCTCATCTCGTGGAACTTCGGGAGACTCGTGAACTGATAAAAAAGTCTAGCGCTCGTATTCTCCATCTAGAGGAGCAACTTGCAGAAGAGAGGAAAATCTCATCTGGTCTTCACAGTGAGTCTCCTTTTCTTTGTTACCTTGGCACTTCCTCTCTCTTGATTATGACTTACCCTTTTAATTCCTTCATTCGTCAGAACATGAGAAAAAGATTAAGGATCAGGTTTCTCTTCTATCACAGGAGAAGTACGATCTTTCTTATAAGGTCTCCACTCTCCAAGAGGATGTCCAGTTTCTGCAGGAGGATCTCGATCAGATGGTGAAGGACGCAACCCTGATGGAAAAGGGTCTTCGCAGAAATGCACAGGACGAGAAGGTCCGGCTCTTTAACGAGTTCTGTGATTCCCAAGGTATTCCTCGCGTTCCTCTGGATCTCGAAGTATTTTCTGATGACGAGCCTGATCCCACTACCAAAGAATTAATTCCTACTGTCCATGAGTCATCCCCTATTGGCGAGGATACTGAAACCGACGAGGTTCATGAAGAGGATGATTGCGATGATACAGAATCCGACGAGGATCATGAAAGGGATGATTGAGGACACTTGACTTTTTTGAACTTTGATATTCTTGTAATCTTAACTTTTATTTCATCTTAATACTCCCAATCTTAGGGAAAGACTTGTTTGTATGTAAATAATGTATTTACCTCTTCCTTGTGTTTTTGTGTTTACCTCTATCTCGTGCCTTTACCTTCGTACCAAGTATATACTTTGGAAAGACGCTGAGTATTGTGAGGACAATGCTAAAGAAGAACATAAATTATAAAAGTATATAATTTCCTCTTGTTCTTGTTGAGCATTAGATGATCAATACAGTGTCGCATTATTAGTCAAATTTCATGCTTAGCCCTTGTTACTTTCTGCACAAATTTTTGTTTACCTTATGGCTCTACGAGGTCTTATTGCGCCTCTTAGTTAAGGTCTTATTTTTGTCTCATCACTTTTTAGGGATTTTAATTCGACGAAGTATCAGGCGCTTATTACCCTTGCGAGTAGTGATCCATCTACCTCGTCTTAACATTTAATTTATTTTTCTTCGCGACAATGTGACAGGCCTACCTATTCCCATGAACATTAGCCCCATGACATTGCCGTCTTTTTTGGTCACACAGCTCCCTAATCTGGAAGGTGCCATCCCTTTATATCCCCCTTCAAGGAGGGTAACCTTAACATGCATGTTGGTCTCCTCCCATCCAATTATTATGACAGTCAGTTGTTTTCGTGGCTTCTTATCTCCTTCGCCGATATGGCTTGGGGTTACAAAGCCACACCCTAAGTGAGGTTTCTTTTGGATCGAGTGCATCGTAGCCCAGACTTACCAAACAGACATGGCCGATAACGCTACATACGTCCCAGGCACCCGCAGCTCAACCGAATACGTCGGTGCCTTGGTCATATTTCTGCACCCCTTACTGAAGGCCATCATAAAAAGGGACCCTCAGCGGATAAGTCTTATCATTGCCCCTAGCTTATCTCTCTGAGATTTGTTCACGACATGCATTAGGTCTTGCCTCTTGCACTTTTATGCGAACTAGGGTACATGCTATGGATTCTCAGCCTTCCTAGGCGAAGGTTTTAAGTTTCCCTAGAAACTGTTTATTCATGAATCTTATTTTACTCCTAATGTGAGGTCTTACCTTACTCTTGTGAAATTCATGTTCATAATACGAATTATCAAAATTCATAAAATTTTCATTGCTATCCTTTTGAAATTCGATACATTATTAATTGATAGATTGAATTAAGTACATTAAACTGGTTTCTATCACTCCTCCTCCATTATCAACGTTCTTCCTCCATGCGAATGTGCTCAGATTGATACCTCTTTAATTCCTTCATCTTTACTTCGTTTCTGATCTTAAACAACGTCATGAATAACGGATGCCTACTTGACAATGCATAGATAAATGAGCGCACTAAATCTTCCTCTGAAATCCTCCCTTTTAGATCCCTGCAAATCGTGTCCCATCTCGCCACTAGAATTCGCAGATTTTCATTTTCTCTTTTCCTCAACGAGAACAATGATGCTACTTCTGGTTTGCATGGTTCGCTATTTGCACACTTGTTTGTTAGTTTGGGTTGCGGCCCAATTGCCTTTTCTATTATTTGGGTACTGTTTTCTCTCCTGTCGACCTTCATTGAATGTTGCATTAAATATTCTCTTTCTCTGAATTCTCTCCTTCTATTCTCTATATCTATCTTTAAGTTTTCTCGTTCGTTTTGTTCCCCTCGTCCCTTGCTATCTCGCCGGTAGTCGCGACATCCTTCAGCTACCCTTTTTGGAGCATAATCTCCTCTTTGTGTACTACTCCCCTCTTGCTTCCTTTTTAAATGGTTATTCTTAATTATAAGTTTCTGATTTTGTCTTTCCAACCTTATGCGTTCCTTCACTAAGTTTTTCTTCTTCCTTCTCTCTTGGTAGAGTTCTTCCTTCAATCGCTCCATTTCTTATTCTTCGTTAGCCTTCTTTCCTTTATCACGCAATTCAACGTTTTCATCGGCCTCTCATTTCAACGCCTTCTTACACTTAAAAGTGTTCGCCTTTACTCCTCCTCTAGGGGTTTGTTTTTCTTTACCGGCTTCTTTCTCACTTCTCGATGCCTCGTCGTCTTCATTCGTTTTTCCTTTCCTTACCTTTCCACTTTGCTTTATCTCGGCTTGACCTCCCTTTTCTGGAGTCATCTCGCGCTCTTTCTCGCCATCACTTGTCCTTTATGCCTCCTCGTCTAAGTCTCTTGGTGTCGCTCTCAACTCTTCACATGTACCGATTGTATATACCATCAGTTGCTCAGATCTACTTTCTTCGCAAGCCTTCTTCCTTTGTTCGATTTTCTTTCTTTGTTTCTACTCATAGTTATGAACATCCTTCCTAATGAAATCTTGTGCATCTAAGAGATCTCCTCTTATCTCACCAATTCCACTTGGCATAGGAAATCGTATTGCTTGATGATATGTAGACGCAATCCCTTTTATCCCATGTATCCAGGGTCTCCCTATGAGAGCATTGTAAGGTGAGTCTATGTCTATCACGTAGACTGTGACTTTCGTTTTCAGCTCGCCATCAAATGTTTTTACCACCAATTCTCCTTTTGGCTTAGATGCGACTCCATTAAACCCATATATGTTGTACGTCGATGGAACGAGATCAGAGTCTTTGTACCTCATGATTCTGAAGGCATGGTAAAAGAGTATATCGACCGAGCTCCCTGTATCTACCAAGATTCTGTCAATTGCCCAGATTTTCTTCTTTTCAGCTTGATCTTCTTCCCACTTTGAGTACTTACCAAAATTCAAGGTTACAACCAAGGGGTTCGTGTGGGAACTTCCTCCTTCAGGTGCATCCTTTGCTGAGAATGTTATCTCCCTTTTCTTCCATTCCTCTAATGGTTCTTTTGTTGTAACACTGAATATTTTATTTCCCTCGAAATCCCTCTCATGTACTCTTTTAAGTATGTTGTCATGGAAATTTTGGATGCACTTCGCTGCATGTATTATCGTATTACAATTTGGCTGTTGTGTTCCCCGATCTATTTCAATCCGGTATGTCTGCTGGTTTTCACGAGGTAGTGGTGGTGGTACATAGCCTTCCAAAAAATGTGCGAGTTTTCCCTGCTCTATCAAACGAAGTATAATCCGTCGAATGTTTCGACAGTCCTTCGTTTGATGCCCATGAAAACGATGATATTTGTAGAACTCATGACTCCTGGTCCCTGGGGGTGGCTCTCTTCCCAACTTGGGTGGTGGTGGGATCTCCTCTGTCAATACTATTGCCTCCCATATCTTTTCCACAATCGTGTTAAGCTTAGGGAGCTTCAAATCCTCAGACTCTGGTGCATTTGGTCTCCGCTCCCCAAATCTAGGTCCTTGGTTATTCCTTTGTTGGTAACCTGCATTGTAACTTCGTGGATCGTAATTTCTTCGTCTTGACTCCTCGTACCTCTGTTGATCGATTTATTCTTGATCTCCACTTGATACATCTACAAGCTTCGCTGGGATCGGAGCCGAAGGTTCTCTCTTCTCAGGCTTCGGATCATTCTCCACGACATGAACTGCCCTTGGTAATAGCCTTGAATTTCCTTCTTCCGCTGGATCCAATGTCATTTCGCTAACTTGCCTCTGCTTTTCTTCCAAGGCTATGTATTCCTCTTGGTACTCTCAGTTCATTCATCGTCAGAGAGTTTCGAATAATGAATATTTGAGTGTATAACAAATCAGTTGGGATTAAAGCGTTCACGAAAGCTAAGACGAAATTTTTCTCGTCAACTCTCCCTGCAAGCTCGTTGCATACCATTCTCCACCTCATCACCAATCCTCGCAGGCTTTCTGTGGGTCTCCTTCTCAAATTGAAGAGAGTCTCAATTCCTGGCCTCAACATGTTGTTTGTTATATAAGTGGTAAGAAATATATTTTTTAAGTCTTTGAACGACGAAATTGATCTTTCCGGTAGTCCATCAAACCAAGCTAACTGATGAGTGCTAAAAAGTGCATATTTCTATATATTTTTCTTGGCATTTAACTCATCTTTTGTGCATTAATTCTACATTTTAACCCATATTCTGTATTTTCATTGTTTTCAAGAATAAATATTTTTATTAATTAATTTGCATTTTTAGGTAATAAATAAAGACTAGATGAGTTGAGAAGCGAAAAGTGCAAAGACACGGAGAAAACCGGCGGAAACTCTAGAGGAAAAGAAGTGCAGAATGCGGTATGGAAGACTCAAGGATGAAAATGGGCTCACAAAGGAAGAAATTGTTCTTAAAGAAGAAGTGGGCTCAAGATTGTTTAAGCCCAAACCCATTTTCTAAGCCTAAAATCAATACCCAAACCCGTTTCTCTCCTTCACCGTCAGATTGAATCCATTCCATCATCCAACGGTCGCTCCATCAGAGTCAATCGAGTTTTGATGTTCCTGTCTAACACTATAACACCTAACTCCATCTTGGACCGTCAGTTTTGATGTATCTCAGATCCAACGGTCGTTCCACACCCATCTCCATCGCGCCGTTGGATCATTCCTTCATCTTTTCATCCAACATCTTCCCTTTGCTAAACATCAAAATTTGATGAGCCCGCTCAACACCATAATCTAAAAAGCCTATACCTAAAACAAACACCACCTAACCCTAAAAAACTATCGGGCTCTTCCTTCTTCTTCCCCTCTTCTTCACTGCCTCCTCCATGTCCGCCAACACCAACTCTATGTTCCCGCTCAACCACCACCACAACCACCTCTACTAACTCTCAAATCACTCAACCACTATAACCCATCTCCACCACCATCATTACCATCTATCTAGCCACCTATTTTCTCAATTTCTACACGTTTCTCTTCCAAAACCCTAACGTGTAAAATTGATAAATTAGGTCGAGTTAGAAGAGCAATTGGAAGTAGCTAGAGACGCAGGAGAAGAATAAGAGGCATGGGTCGAAGTCAGTAGCAGTTTTCAGAGATTAGGTATGAATTAATTTCATTTTTTATTAAACCCTAATTTCATAAATTGGGGATTTTGGGGGGAAAGTGATTGAATGTATAATTATAGGCATGGGTCGACGTATTAGGGCTGTTATCAGTAGGTTAGGTGAGTCAATTTCACTTTTTGGTGAAACCCTAATTTTCTGATAATTTGGGGATTTTTGGGTTTTTGCTTGCTTGTATAAATAGAAGGTGTTGGGTGTGAAATTGGGGCATGCCTGGGCTAGCCAGAGCTTCACCCAAGGGGCCTGGAATAGCCAGTGCTTCCAAGTTGTTTTCAGTTCATGTTTTGAAGTCAATATAATTTCAATTTCAAATGTTAATTATGTTTATCATGTTCTAATTTCATGTGCTAGGGTTTAGATGAAACTCTTGATTGTATGTTAAGATAGTTAGTAATCCTGTCACTGTTCTTGTAGTGCTGAAACTAAGTGGGATTGATAATTAGCTAGTTGAGTGAATGCATCTGTGATCAGTTGTGCTGTAAGAAGACAGCTGATTCTAGGGGTGTAAGAGTGAGAGTAGCTAAGGATTCAGTCCATTTGAAGGGCTATGCTTAATTGAAGTAGGGAAGTTAGTAAACTTAGTGATCAAATGCACCTGTGATTGAGTGTGCTGTAAGAAGACACTCAATGCTAGGGGTGAACTAGAGAACTTAGGGGATTAACCTTCCACTAATGCGGATTTCTAGATGACTGGTTGAGCAAACAAGCCTGTGATCAGCTGTACTGTGAGAAGACAGTTGATGCTAGGGGTAAGTTAGTAAGATTAGTTAAGTAAATCATCCACAATCTTCCATGAGATGAAACAAGAACATGATTGATTAGGATCTGCCTTAGTTTAGGATCAAGAAGTAGATTCAAAGACCCTAGTACCTTCATTCTATACTTCACTGCCTTTGGCTCATTGCCATTGTAACTGCCACTGTCACTGCCACTGTCACTTATTGTCACTGCTTAGCTTAGGAAACTTCAACTACACACACAAGTCCCTGTGGATTCGACCCGTTCTTGCACAAACTACAACCGACACCGTGCACTTGCGGTTTAACAAGTAGGCTTTCTTTTACTCTTATTTTCTACATCTTTAAGAGCCTACCAAGTTTTTGGCGCCGCTGCCGGGGACTTGGCTGCCGTGTTTTTGAAGTTTTTCTTGCTGTTCTTTGCATACTCATACCTGCTGTGTAGTTCTGATAAGCATCTTAGTGTACTCATCTTGCATATTGCATCTGTAGCTGTAACTTAGTACCACCTGTAGTTCTGCACCATTGTAGTTCAACATCATTCCTGTCACTTTGCTGATTTTTACTTCATTCCTGTACCTATTTGTTTCAGCTGTAAATTGTAGTTCTTTACTGCATCTTAGTTTGTTCACTGCATAGGAAGCTGTAGCTCATCTTACATTCTCAGCTGCATTCTCATACCAGCTGCATTCTTTGCTTGCTTCTCATAATCAGTTGTGTAGCTTGCTGTAGATTACCTGCCATTTTGTAGTTGTTAACCTAGCATCACTGCATTTTCATTTTCACTGTCCCTGCATTCCATTTTCATCTGTAACTTCTATAACTACATGTTAGTTTTCCGTTTGTAGCTGCACCTACATCATTGTCCTGTCCATTCCTGGCTTGGGTTGTTGCTTTACCCATTTGTTTCAGAGATCTGAACTTCTTATCTGAGCTGCCAGGTGCCTGAGCTTGTGGTGTTGCTGATAAACAAGCCTGCAAACTGCATGTTGCTGTTGTTGAGCTGTGCTGCTAGCCTGAACTGCTGCTGTGGAGCTGGTGTTGCACTATTGTTGCTAGAACTTGTGCTCCTGCTGGTGCTCCTGCTGGTGCCAGGCCAAGTCTGCTGCAACCCCTGCTGTCTGGTGCTAAATTGAGCCATCAAGCCCAACTGGGCCTGCTGAAGTTGCTGCCAAGCTTAACAAGTTGAGCCAAGCCCAACTGGGCCTGAACAAAGACAAAAGCTTAGGATGATCCAAAGCCCAACTGGGCTTTTGCAACCAAACTGAACAGCTGGGCTGTGCTTCAAAGATAAGCCTAAACCCATTAAGAGAACCCAACCTGTGGGCTTCCGTTTTTAATTTGTGGGCTTGTAATAATTTTTTCCATTTTTTTTGTTGGGCTTGTAATTTAAGTTAACTTTTGGGTTTGTATTTGAGCTTAACTGTGGGATTGTCCCTATCAAAATTTTGGGTTTCAAAAACCCAACAAACAACCTAAACAAGGTTAACTGAACCTACCAACTCAGCTGGGCTTCATTAGTTTCTGGGCTTGCTGAAGTCGTTAGTGGGCCGTGTACCCAAACTCTAGGCCGAAAGTTGGGCTCTGTTTCACAACAGTTCCCAAAACCCATTGCCTCACCAAAGCACAACCAAAACAGTGGGCTTATCCCAATAAGAACCAAATTTTTAATCCCATAAAAACCAAAGTTTTGAAAACCCATAAAAAACCAAATAGTGGGCTTTGTGTCTTTTCAATATGGGCCAACCTCGTGCTCTCCATGAATACATGTATCCCACAATAAAAATTCCATTATCATGTATTGTCTTACCTCAAACCAATAACCCTTTTAAAATAAATGCAAGCATGATACAAATACTTCCTTTATTTCGAGGGTTCGATTCTGAGAACCCCTATACTCATGTAAGAGAGTTTGAACAAATTTGTCGGAATATGCAACCTGATCATATGTCCGAAGACTCTCTGAAATTGCGTTTTTTTACATTTTCTCTAAAGGAAAGGGCCAAAACGTGGTTTTACGGTTTGAGACCACAATCAATCAACACTTGGGACCAACTCACAGATCTATTTTTTTAAAAAATTCTTTCCACATCATAGGACCATCGCTATTCGTCAAAGTATCAATTGTTTTGTCCAATTGGATGAGGAAACTGTTTTTGACTATTTTGAACGTTTTAATGATTTGTTGAGCGAATGTCCACACCATGGATTTGAGAAGTGGAGACTTGTCGCTATCCTCTATGAGGGACTAGACTTTAAATCTCGAGCCATGGTTGAGTGTATGTGTAATGGTGAATTTCTTGATAAAACTGTGGATGATGCATGGAAATTTTTAGCTGAAATTGCGGAGAAAACCCGTCAATGGGAATCCATTAGGGAAACTGAGACACTATCACATGATATAGGTGGTAATGAATTGAACTTTGAAAATAGCATGTCTAGTCCTTCTCATGTGTATGATATTGAATATGAACCTAATCTAGAGGAACATGAGTTGACTAATGACACCACAACTGCTAATAGGGACAAGTATGCATATTACTATGATGATGATAATGATAATGTTATGTTAGAAGAACATGTCTATGCTGAAAATGTTGTGGAACCTTTGGTTTCAAATACAATAGGCTTTTCTGCCCCGACCTTCATGAATGATATTTCTTCTAATATTCCATATGCATGTGATGTTGATACTGATTTTGATATTGTGCAATTATCTTGTGAAGAGCATGACTTAGGTAAATCTTCTGTTGACACTAATGATCCTATGCAGGAAAACATAGTTGATGTGTCTGATTCCATACTTAAGCCACAATATATTGCTTCTGTTGATGATAATTTGAATATATCGGATAACCACGATTCTGAATTAGGACTTGTGCAAATTTTTTGTGATTATGAGCATGCTACACATCTTGAGTGTGACTTAGATAATGCTGATGTGACTGATAGTACTGATACTCTTGATCTCATGCATGTGAGACACTTAGATGTCACTTTCTTGCCTAAGTCACAATCTGATACCCTTCCACCCAACCTAGAGTTGGTTTGTACCCATATTGTCAAACCAATTTTTCTGAGAGTCCCTAATCTAGGTTTGGAACTGTGTGCCTCCCAAGTCCTTTTGGACTATTTTGCATCTAAGTATAATATCTTTGAGGAACCACAGTTGGAATTAGCATGTGTACCCGTCCCTAGCAAAGTTCATTTCGAATTAGACCTTGTGCATGATGAACCCCAAAAACTGCGAGATTTTGTATCCAAAATTTTATCTGTTGAAAAATCCAGGTTTGGGGGTAGCTCATTTTGTTTCACAGTTTCACTTGCGTTTATTTCCTGTTATATTTGTGTGAAGCTGTTGAAACCTCTACACTTTGTCTTTTGGGTTGATCCTCAACTCTTTAGATTGTTAGTGTATGGTGAATTTTTTGTATATAATCCAGTAGATAAAATTTCTTAAAACCCTTTTGTTCCTTTTGTATATATTTTGCTAATCCAATATGATCTCGGCTGAAATATGTTGGATTTTTTTCCTTGAATAACGGAGTTCTAATCTTGCTTTCGCCGAAATCAGGTATTCTCTTTCCTTTTTCTCTACTCAACATGTTCCTCTTCATATGTTGTATTATAATTTTGTTCATATTTTGAAACATTGAGGACAATGTTTAGTTTAGGTTTGGGGGTGAAAAGTAGATACTTTGATAATATGCCATAATTGAAAACAAGAACTCCTTCTTTTTGAAAAAAATGAAAAAATCAAAATAAAAAATGAAAAAATGATAAAAAAACATAAAAATGGAGCTCATTTACCTTGAAATGTTGACTCTTGTGCAAATATGTAATTTTTAGGAGTCTTAGTCTAGATATTTAGGCACCCTGATTCTAGCACAATTCACATAGTGATAAGAAATTTGCACGTGCACGATCTACCAATACATGTATAGCCTCGATCTTCAATGTGTTTGATAGGAAGTTAGATTGCCAATCACTTTAGAATACTGAATGAGACTTGACTAGCTTGTTCTTTGGTTGGCTGGGATAGAAGTTGGAGGATACGTTAAGAAAAGCAACCATAGAATTTGACCGGATGCATTCGATAAGGGCCACCTCTTGCTAAGAGTCATGTAATTATGTTTTTCTTTTTGTTCATGTATCAAAAGTGTCACTATGTTGTAAAGATCAAAGTTATTTCTTACAAAAAAAAATATTCAATCAAGTATTTATTCCATGTTTTGTCATGTTAAAGACAATATTCTCTCTTGTTCCAAAAATAAAAGAGAGTAATCAATGTAAATAAGAGTCATGTAAAGAGTCATCTTTTTGTTGTAAATAGTCTTGTAATAAGCAAGGAGGGTGAAGCCATCGATGTATAACGCGGGTAAACTGAAATATCACCAACTCATTGGGTGAACATTCACAATTCTCGTAAAGCCGGAAAGCTAGCTTGGCTTAGAATTCGGTTCTTAGCCTAAAAACTATCTCTTGGTGGTTAGTAGTCATAACTTCAGGTCATTCTAGAAACATGTGTAGATACACTTTACACTCTTATCACATGTCTTTATTTGTTATCAGTGCTAGGATTGTGCCTTTGATAGCTAGATTGACATCTCCATTTTGTTGTGAGCTTAAACTGACTTGCACATGTCACATTTGATGGAATCTGAGCTTATATTTTGACCTAGAACTTTGTAGGTACGTTCTAAGCAAACCTTCACGAGACTTCACTCGTCCACTAGGGACACTTAGTGGTTTAAAAGGCTTAGTGCATACGCTAAATGCATTCGAGAGACCAGCGACAGTGGTATAGGTAGGATTTCCTTAGTTTTGTTTTACTTGAGGACAAGTAAAATTCAGGTTTGGGGGTATTTGATGAGTGCTAAAAAGTGCATATTTCTATATATTTTTCTTGGCATTTAACTCATCTTTTGTGCATTAATTCTACATTTTATCCCATATTCTGTATTTTCATTGTTTTCAAGAATAAATATTTTTATTAATTAATTTTGTATTTTTAGGTACTAAATAAAGCTTTGATGAATTACGGAGCAAAAAGAGCAGAAAAGTGGTGGAAGCCAAGAGGAATCACACAAGGAAGCCGCGAAGAATGTTGTGCACAAGACCAAAAGGCTAGAAGTGGGCTTGAAGAGGAAGAATTGTTTTTAAAGAAGATATGGGCTTGGCATACCCAAGTCCCAAAACCCTCATCCAAATCCATTTCCTATATCCATACATGTTTCCCTTTCTAGCCGTCAGATTGGATCATCTCAGCATCCTACGGTCGCAGCATCGCCAGTACATCAAAGTCTGAAGCTTCTGTCTAACACTACAGCACCTAACTCCATCTTGAGCCGTCAGTTTCGTTGTATCGGGCATCCAATGGTCGCTCCCCGCTTCCTTCCATCTCGCCGTTAGATCGATCCATCATCTTCGCATCCAACGTCTCATCCTCGCTGTGCATCAACAATTGCTAAACCCGCTCAACACCCAAGAACCCAAATCTATTAACCCAACCAAACGCACCTTTCTTCCCAAAACCATCGACTCCATCTTCTCCATTCCTCTACAGACGCCATACCACCACCATCTCCACCACCTGCTCTCCCAACTGCTCCGCCATCACCACCATAATCACCACAGCGTCAAACAATGATAACCCATCATTGTTCCCCTCTCCCTAGTCCCTCTACTTTACTTATTTCACACATTTTCAACCGAAACCCTAAAGTGTGAAATAGGTAAATTAGGTCGATCTAGAGGCAAATTGACGGTATGGGAAGCAAGAGAAGACTAATTCTAAGCATGGGTCGAAGTTTGATTGGAGTCAGAGATTAGGTAAATTTCTAATTTTAATTTCTAAAACCCTAATTTTTCTGATTTGGGAACTTTTGGGGGGAAATCAATTGTACGTCTAATTGAAGCATGGGTTGGTTGATTGGGTTGTTATCAGTGTGTTAGGTGAGTGAATTTTGGATTTTTTTGGGAAGAACCCTAACTTGTAATTGGGTATAAATATGACTGTGGGTGTAATGTAAAAGCTTATGCTGGAATAGCCAGTGTCCAGAACTTTGATGTTCTGCATATGTTCATGTTCTGTTTTGTGTAATGTTCATGTTCTGTTTTGTGTAATGTTCATGTGTTTAATTCCTTTCCCTGTTTTAATATCCTGTTGTTGTTGTTGTTAATGTGATGTTTTGGGAGAACTGGATTAGCCAGTCTCTCCAATTTATGTGTTGTTCCATCTGTTTTCTCATGTTCTGAGTTCACTGCTGAGGCTCAGATGAAGCTTTAGTGGACTGTTAGATAGTGGAATGCTAGGTTAGAGCCTTAGTGCAGTGTGTTGATTGAGCAATGGGAAGAGATTGATGCTCATAGTGCCTGTGATTGATTGTTCTGTCAAAAGACAGTCAATGCTAGGGCAAACTAGTGAGCAAATTAGTTTTCCTCCCATTCTAGATGTATGCATAGGATTTTCAACTCAACCTAGGATCACATTGTTTGGCTAGGACACAAGGGTGGATTCAAAGCCTTAGCTTAACCCACATTCTGTTTTCACAGTCACTTGCAACTTAACTGTTTTGTTACTTCTTCACACCCCTGCCCTTGGCTTAGGCCTTGGTTCCATTGTTCTTTGTTTAGTTTCATTGTTCTGTCACCTTCTCATAATACTTTGTACTGTTTGCTTTTGCCATTGTAAATTTGCATCCTTTTGCCACTGATGTTTGCTTCTTTCCCATGATCATTTTTTACTGTGATTAATAATGATGTGCCTATCTTCCTACATGAGTCACAATCTGAAGGCCTTCCATCCAACCTAGATTTGGTTTGTACCGATATTGTCAAACCGACTTTTCTGAGAGTCCCCAACCTAGGTTTGGAACTGTGTGCTTCCCAAGTCCTCTTGGACTATTTTGCTTCTAAGTATAATACATCTGAGGAACCACAGTTGGAATTAGCATGTTTGCCCGTCCCTAGCACAGTTCATTTCGAGCTAGACCTTGTGCATGATGAACCCCCAAAACTGCGAGATTTTGTTTCCAAAATTTTATCCGTTGAAAAATCCAGGTTTGGGGGTAGCTCATTTTGTTTCACAGTTTCACTTGCGTTTATTTCCTGTTATATTTGTGTGAAGCTGTTGAAACCTCTACACTTTGTCTTTTGGGTTGATCCTCAACTCTTTAGATTGTTAGTGTATGGTGAATTTTTTGTATATAATCCGGTAGATAAAATTTCTTAAAACCCTTTTGTTCCTTTTGTATATATTTTGCTAATCCAATATGATCTCGGCTGACATATGTTGGATTCTTGCCTTGAATAACGGAGTTCTAATATTGCTTTCGCCGAAATCGGGTATTCTCTTTCCTTTTTCTCTACTCAACATGATCCTCTTCATATGTTGTATTATAATTTTGTTCATATTTTGAAACATTGAGGACAATGTTTAGTTTAGGTTTGGGGGTGAAAAGTAGATACTTTGATAATATGCCATAATTGAAAACAAGAACTTCTTCTTTTTGAAAAAATTAAAAATTCCAAAAAAAAAAAAAATCATAAAAATGGAGCTCATTTACCTTGAAATGTTGACTCTTGTGCAAATATGTAAATTTTAGGAGTCTTAGTCTAGATATTTAGGCACCCTGATTCTAGCACAATTCACATGTGATAAGAAACTTGCACGCGCACGATCTACCAATACATGTATAGCCTCGATCTTCAAGGTGTTTGATAGGAAGTTAGATTGCCAATCACTTTAGAATACTGAATGAGATTTGACTAGCTTGTTCTTTGGTTGGCTGGGATAGAAGTTGGAGGATACGTTAAGAAAAGCAACCATAGAATTTGACCGGATGCATTCGATAAGGGCCACCTCTTGCTAAGAGTCATGTAATTATGTTTTTCTTTTTGTTCATGTATCAAAAGTGTCACTATGTTGTAAAAATCAAAGTTATTTCTTACAAAAAAAAAATAATAAATCAAAAAAAAAAAAAAAAATTCAATCAAGTATTTATTACATGTTTTGTCATGTTAAAGACAATATTCTCTCTTGTTCCAAAAATAAAAGAGAGTAATCAATGTAAATAAGAGTCATGTAAAGAGTCATCTTTTTGTTGTAAATAGTCTTGTAATAAGCAAGGAGGGTGCATCCATCGATGTATAACGCGGGTAAACTGAAATATCACCAACTCATTGGGTGAACATTCACAATTCTCGTAAAGCCGGACAGCTAGCTTGGCTTAGAATTCGGTTCTTAGCCTAAAAACTATCTCTTGGTGGTTAGTAGTCATAACTTCAGGTCATTCTAGAAACATGTGTAGATACACTTTACACTCTTATCACATGTCTTTATTTGTTATCAGTTCTATGATTGTGCCTTTGATAGCTAGATTGACATCTCCATTTTGTTGTGAGCTTAAACTGTCTTGCACATGTCACATTTGATGGAATCTGAGCTTATATTTTGACCTAGAACTTTGTAGGTACGTTCTAAGCAAACCTTCACGAGACTTCACTCGTCCACTAGGGACACTTAGTGGTTTAAAAGGCTTAGTGCATACGCTAAATGCATTCGAGAGACCAGCGACAGTGGTATAGGTAGGATTTCCTTAGTTTTGTTTTACTTGAGGACAAGTAAAATTCAGGTTTGGGGTATTTGATGAGTGCTAAAAAGTGCATATTTCTATATATTTTTCTTGGCATTTAACTCATCTTTTGTGCATTAATTCTACATTTTAACCCATATTCTGTATTTTCATTGTTTTCAAGAATAAATATTTTTATTAATTAATTTTGCATTTTTAGGTAATAAATAAAGACTAGATGAGTTGAGAAGCGAAAAGTGCAAAGACACGGAGAAAACCGGCGGAAACTCTAGAGGAAAAGAAGTGCAGAATGCGGTATGGAAGACTCAAGGATGAAAATGGGCTCACAAAGGAAGAAATTGTTCTTAAAGAAGAAGTGGGCTCAAGATTGTTTAAGCCCAAACCCATTTTCTAAGCCTAAAATCAATACCCAAACCCGTTTCTCTCCTTCACCGTCAGATTGAATCCATTCCATCATCCAACGGTCGCTCCATCAGAGTCCATCGAGTTTTGATGTTCCTGTCTAACACTATAACACCTAACTCCATCTTGGACCGTCAGTTTTGATGTATCTCAGATCCAACGGTCGTTCCACACCCATCTCCATCGCGCCGTTGGATCATTCCTTCATCTTTTCATCCAACATCTTCCCTTTGCTAAACATCAAAATTTGATGAGCCCGCTCAACACCATAATCTAAAAAGCCTATACCCAAAACAAACACCACCTAACCCTAAAAAACTATCGGGCTCTTCCTTCTTCTTCCCCTCTTCTTCACTGCCTCCTCCATATCCGCCAACACCAACTCCATGTTCCCGCTCAACCACCACCACAACCACCTCTACTAACTCTCAAATCACTCAACCACTATAACCCATCTCCACCACCATCATTACCATCTATCTAGCCACCTATTTTCTCAATTTCTACACGTTTCTCTTCCAAAACCCTAACGTGTAAAATTGATAAATTAGGTCGAGTTAGAAGAGCAATTGGAAGTAGCTAGAGACGCAGGAGAAGAATAAGAGGCATGGGTCGAAGTCAGTAGCAGTTTTCAGAGATTAGGTATGAATTAATTTCATTTTTTATCAAACCCTAATTTCATAAATTGGAATAATCCTGTCACTGTTCTTGTAGTGCTGAAACTAAGTAGGATTGATAATTAGCTAGTTGAGTGAATGCATCTGTGATCAGCTGTGCTGTAAGAAGACAGCTGATTCTAGGGGTGTAAGAGTGAGAGTAGCTAAGGATTCAGTCCATTTGAAGGGCTATGCTTAATTGAAGTAGGGAAGTTAGTAAACTTAGTGATCAAATGCACCTGTGATTGAGTGTGCTGTAAGAAGACACTCAATGCTAGGGGTGAACTATAGAACTTAGGGGATTAACCTTCCACTAATGCGGATTGCTAGATGACTGGTTGAGCAAACAAGCCTGTGATCAGCTGTACTGTGAGAAGACAGTTGATGCTAGGGGTAAGTTAGTAATATTAGTTAAGTAAATCATCCACAATCTTCCCTGAGATGAAACAAGAACATGATTGATTAGGATCTTCCTTAGTTTAGGATCAAGAAGTAGATTCAAAGACCCTAGTACCTTCATTCTATACTTCACTGCCTTTGGCTCATTGCCATTGTAACTGCCACTGTCACTGCCACTGTCACTTACTGTCACTGCTTAGCTTAGGAAACTTCAACTACACACACAAGTCCCTGTGGATTCGACCCGTTCTTGCACAAACTACAACCGACACCGTGCACTTGCGGTTTAACAAGTAGGCTTTCTTTTACTCTTATTTTCTACATCTTTAAGAGCCTACCACTAACGCTTTCCCGACCAAGCTCGCGGGGAAGTATCGACAAAGTACCGCATCATTTCGCCCCCATTGCATCAATGACAGTGTGTACTGTTTCAAGTGTTGCACAACACTTTCATACCCACTGAATATGCTCGGTAGCGTCGGCAGCACGCATTTCTCTAGGATGTCCGCGTTCATTATCTCATAGGTAAATGGAGATTTATCTGCCTCTTCTATTTCCTCCTCCAGGTGCACTCTACTGCCTCTTCGCGAATTGTTTATCAGTGTTCTCATATCTCGTAGTTCATCCAAGACTTCCTGGTTCAGGTCCCCTCGTTTCTCTCCCAACGGTCTCTTCTCATCACACTGAGCCTTCCTTCATTGCATCTCATTTCCTCCTCATCCTTCCAATTGGATTCGCGACGTCTTTCATATTCTCTTCTCTTCTCATCTTCCTCGTGCCACCGCTCTTCTTCGTACCTCCGCCTTTGATATTCCCATCTTGACATTTCCAGTGCTCTCCTCAACTCTCTTTCTTCACTGCTTTCTCTTCGCCGCCGTTTTATTTTCTCTCCTCCATCGTCCTCACAGGTGTATCTTTCTCGTCGTAACTCCCTTACCTCCGATGATGTCGTGTCCACCTCTAAATCCGTGACTTCGGCTCCCATTTCCTCGTTCAGTTGGCGATTCTGCAACACTAATATGGCGTTTTGTCTCGTCAATCGGGCATGTTGCTCTGCTAAATCCCTGTCTCGCTCCCTCTCAAGATGGAGCGTCTCCCTTAGCTGCTCCAACGTCATGTCTTCTTCACCAATGTTCTCCTCTACTTCCTCACGAGGCATCTTTTCTCCCGCAACAGTTTCCGTGTCGGAAGTATGTACAAAACCCTCTCGAAAATGATCTTCGTTGGCCTCCTCATTCTCCCGCTGGTTCAAAAGTTGTCTCTCTCCTGCAGCTGATGATCCTCCTCTTTCCATTCTTCCTCCTCTTTTGGCCTCCAGTAGTTTGCTCCTCCTCGTCGCTATCATGTGTGCCGCTCGATCTGGTGTTCTAGTCATCAATCTATCCTAGTATCACTACCGGCTATCCTTTAAACCCTAGTCTTTAAATGGGATGTCTCACTAAGATCTCTCTTTCTCCTACAACTTCGATTTCTCTCTACTCCTTAAATGAGGATGAATCCCTAATCTAAGCTCCCTGTTTCTGGGCGCCAAAATGTAACTACTGGAAACCTAGTAGTACACCCAAAGTGATCGTAACCAAGATCTAAGTCATACTAAGTAATATAAACACAAAGATTTTTATTGATGAAATTATTCAAAGTAACAAAGATACAAGTTCTTCAATACAAAGAAACTCTAATCTCACTCTAGACTTAGCACGCCCACTCTACAAAAAATCTCCCTCCCTTAATCTTGCTCAAGGGTCTCTATTTATAGGCTAATCAACCCTAATGGGTTACAGCTCATTTTACTTCGCAACATTCTCGCGGAGGTGCTTTATACTTCGCCCGGACCATTTTCCATAAAGTTTTTCCCCTTCTTTTGCTATTCTCACATGGGTTTGTCGGGACACCTGTCTCTTTTCTTGCTCCATAATTTATCTACTTCGCGGCTTGTCTTTTCTGCCAAGTAATCTTTCTTCGTCCTCTTCTACTTCGTGGCTTTCCTTGTAGGGTACTCCATAGATCCTTCATAACTCATATTCCTCGCAGGGTTTACCTCTTGACGAAACACTATCTCGCACGTAGTTTTTACCTCGTCAATTTGTCAACAATGGTGACTTTGACTTGATTTGACGAGTCACTGACGAAGATTTTCGTGTCACGTGCAGGATCTTCAGGCCGGATCTTCGTGTCTGCCTTATGTCCACGTGGCGATCCATATTTTGGTATCCACACTAGTAGAGTTCGCCTGGGTTATAAAGATTCTTCTCATATCCAGCTCTCTGATCTTATCAAATTTGCAAAATGTAAGTTCTCGCACTCACTCACTTGTAACTTTGATGATTGGATCTAAATCCGGCAAGTCTTCAAATCAGGTTTTGTTGAATAATAAAGTTATGTTTTTGTTGTCTTCGTTTTGTATATGTATACATTTCTTTTTCTCCCTTTTCAAGCTCATCAGACTAGTCTGAATCCGACTTATCTGAAAGAGACGTATGGTATAGTACTCTATAATTATTAATAGCAGCTGGGTTATAAAAACTTCCGAGTCGGTTATATACATCGAGCAAGAAGACGTGTCAGATCCAAGTGAAAAATGTGTCAGGGATAAATTTGTGAGTTAGATAATAATATGAATGAATCATACTGACGATGGTTTGATGATTACAGCTCTTAAAGAGATGCCAATTGCAATTATGGCTGGACTCAGCAAAAGAACAACATTATGAATTGCCGACATCTTTTTTCAAATTAGTCCTCGGAAAATATATGAAATACAGGTGATTATTTTTGCTTAATGCAGCATGTAATTAAGCATGTGATCTTGGGATTATCTAAGTGCAGTTCTAGAAGTGTGCTTGTTATTAAAACGTTAGTTGGATTTTACAACTTGACTTAATTTTGCAGCTGTTGTTACTTTTCTGATAAGACTACAACGTTGGAGGATGCGGAACAAGCATCACTCGAGCTATACTGTGAGAGAGCACAAATAAGAGATGGTCATACAGTTCTTGATGTTGGGTGTGGATGGGGCTCATTATCATTATACATTGCGAAGAAGTATAAGAATTGCAACATTACAGGAATTTGCAATTCAAAAACTCAAAAAGAACATATAGAAGAACAATGCAGGTACACATCAAATTCAAACTAGGTAACCGTGAAAAAAAATGTCTTCATCGGGTCGTGTCCTGATTCACGCACATTAAAACTTAATTGCTGTCTTCCTGTGAAATTGATGACCATGCCGGCTCGTTTTCTTTGTATCTGCTTATATCCACATCTTTACATGCGTGATATTTGGCATTAATCCATGCCATACCATTTGTCTAAGCTAGTAAAAATTGTTTGTTTCCATGAACAGAGAGCTGCAATTGCAGAACGTAGAGATCATTGTAGCTGATATTAGCACATTTGAAATGGAAGGTTCTTACGATCGAATTACATCAATAGGGATGTTCGAGGTAAACAATTCATTAAGGCGCCTCTTGTTTTTTGGAAAGACTAAACTTGACTGATTTCCGCTCCTCTAAAATATAAATAGCATATGAAGAACTATAAAGAGCTTCTTAAGAAGATATCCAGATGGATGAAAGAAGACAGTCTCCTTTTCCGCTTTTAGTGCACTACTTCTGCCATAAAGCTTTGGCTTACCACTTTGAGGACACAAGTGAAGATGACTGGATCACTAGATACTTTTTCACTGGAGGGACAATGACTTCTGCTAACCTACTTCTCTACTTTCAGGTATTCAAATTGTCGAATGTCTATGCTTGCATTTTCAGTCAGTACTTTGTCGACACAAAAGTTTAGTGCCTATTTTGTTTACCTCGCTTTATGAATTGGAAGCAATGAAGAATGAATGGTGCCTCAAATGAACTTAAGGTGTGTTGTGTAGGATGATGTTGGCATCGTTAATCATTGGCTTGTAAATGGGAAGCATTACGCGCAAACTAGATAACCGTTAATTTTTAGTAGTCTTACCCTCATTTTAAACCACCCCACGTCTTAGATATGAAACAAAAATTGATCTTATGAACGACCTTCATATGTTGCAGTGAGGAGTGGCTAAAAAGAATGGAGAAAAACATAAGCACTATAAACCCAATAATGGAGTCAACTTACGGGAAGGATTCGGCTGTCAAATGGACTGTGTACTGGCGCACGTTTTTCATTTCAGTTGCTGAACTCTTCGGGTATAATAACGGAGAAGAATGGATGGTTGCACATTTTCTATTCAAGAAGAAATAGATAGAGAGATGTGGGTGCTATTATTTTGAACTGTTGTTCATTTCATCTTTTTCAGACATTTCCCAATTTTTTTTTTCTTTGGTTTTTACTAAATAAAACAATCGATGTTTAAATTGAAGCTAATAAGGTTCCACTAGTACTTTGGATTTTGATGGTCTCTCGAATTTTTTTTTCTTTCTGAGATGGATGGAGCCTGGAGGCTCACAATGTTACTCTCCGGTGGTTTTGAAAGCATACCGTTTGGATGAAACCTTTGTGTGCGTTTATTTTTGATAAGATAAACATTTTAGAATTACAAAGAGTTCCTTAAACTGAAGCTCACACAAGGATCATACCAATACATCGAAAAACACAATAAAATTCTAGACCCAAAATTAAAAGATGCATAACACAAATAAGTTAAAATGCAGTGGATCCAACTAAAGTACTGCAGAAGTCATAGGTTCCTGCAGGAAATGCCAAACAGTAGTCGGAAACTCGACAATACTTGTGATTTTTAGATCCTCCTACCGCGTCAGCGCCTACACGGTACACCACCTTCAAAATTTCTCATTGTCAGTAAAATCTTTTCTCATTGTCAGTAAAATCTGCCATATGGTTGAATCCGGCAGTCCAGCCAGCACCCTTTGTTTTGTTAACTGTATGGATCATCGGACGGTGTCTTTAAACTTCTCAAACCTCTCTGCGAACATCTTCTCAAACTCCAAATCTATGAATTTGTTGTTCCCAAAAACATATACTTTTGGCCTATAAATAGAGATCCATTTCCAATATAGAGCAAGGAGTTCATCTTCTGATTTCAGAATATCTTCAGTTATCTTCAGATCTGTTTAAATGATCACAACGCAGTTGGAAGATCAAAAACAAAATAAAATAAACAGAAGCACGGCAATATTATCAGCACCGGCTTAATTTGTGTATGTTTTACCTTTCTCTGAGTATGTGATTCTTCCTCCCTTGCCAAGACCAGCAGTTAAAGAATTTGAGCTGAACAAAATAATGAGCAAATTTTATGGTAATCAACAATCCATGAATATGGAAAATGATTATTTTGAACATGATCCATATCATATTACATACCTTTCTGACATTATGATTCTTGTTGACTTCCTCAAGGTATCTCTTTCCTTTTCTTCTCTTTAGAACAAGATTAATTTGCAAAAACTATTGAAAATAACAAGAGAAGGTTTTATCTTGCAATTATATTATATCAATTAGCTGCAACTTCTCTTTAATAATTAAGGAAGCTTCATCAGGCGCCATTGTGAAGCTTCCACCTTACCAGGGAGATGATTATAGTAATCTTTATTCAACTTGAACTATTCCATCGTTTTATTTTATGGAAATTAAGCTTGGCCCAAGTCAAACAAATAGCATTTGGGCTTTTTGATAAAGTACCCTTACTTTTAACTTTACACTAAAAAAATTCCCCCGTTTTTTTTTATTTTCTAAAATGCCCTTGATTTGACCGTTTTATACAATAAACGGTAAAAACGGTAAATGACAGTTAACAACCGTTATTGCTTAGGTGGCAGCGCAATAAAAGTCTAAAAAGCCCTTTAAACTAAATAGAGTTGAATCTACTTGAATCACCGAGTTGAAACGCCGACTCAACTCGAGTCAATAAGAAACACGTGGCATCCATCTAACTATCCATGTAAAAGAAAAATCAACGGCCCAAAATAAGATCTAATCTCCCACCGGTCTAATTCTCAATTCCATCTTCTTCAACCTGTATATATACAGATGATCTTCCATATGTTTCTGCAACTCAAAAAAAATTCACTATAAGCTAAGAAAACTCAGAAACAATGAATGGTGGAGGTGCAAAAGACTCTCCAGGTAGTAGTAGTAGCAGCAACAACAACAACCATAAGGTGAGAATGGAAAAAATCATCACTCATTGTGCTATGTGTGAACAAGGTAATCATGACACAAAAGTGTGTCCTTAGTTATATTCTAGGTGCAAGCAAGTTCCCTGTAATGGTGTAAGAGCATTGCTTCAATCTACAACAAATGAAACTATGGGAAAATGTTCTTAAAGTGCACAATACCTACCTGCAATTATTTTGAATGGTTTGAAGATGCTTCTAACCATTGTAAATCCAAGTTGGTGTTGTTACCTTCAGATAAAAGATGCCAAGCTTGTGGAGTAGATGATCACTGCTTTCAAAGTTGTCCACTGCACCATCAACTTTGCTTCTCTTCAGCCTGTAATTCCAGAATGTACCTAAAGATATGAAATAATCAACACAACAAGGGAATAGCTTACCTTACCTGCCAAAAATGTGATGTATTTAGATGGGCTACAGATGCTATCTTCCTTGCTGCAAAGGAGAGAGTTAGAGATTCAACATGACAAATGATTGATTTAGTTACAAAATTACGAAAAGGTGTTAACATGTAAACCTGCTTCATTTCATATGTAATACATGATTTAAAAAGTATTATTTCATACATAAAGTTGTTCTAAATAACATTGTTTTCCATAATAAAAATGGTCCAAAATAACATTGTTCTAAAAAGTCATAACCCTAACTACTGCAAACCACATACTGCCATTCACTTCTTTGTCTGACTCATGTTCTTCTTCTTTGAAGTTGTAGAAGCTTTAGCAGGAGCTTTCTTAGCTTTAGAAGAAGATGCAGTTGTTGTTTTTCTAATCCCAGATGGTTGAGATGATTGCTTCGTCTGAGTAGCAGGTCTGTCAAAAGATGTGAAGGTAGCACCATCTACTTGAGTTCTCTGACTCTTAGCTTTTGGATTCTTGCCAACATCACCACCTTGACATGTAGTTTTGTTATAACCAGTTGATTTACATCTTGAACATGAATATCCCTTTGTAGGTACTTTTGGCTCATCCCATGCTCTCCTCCTCTTAACTCTAGGCCTTCCTGATTTCCTGATCTTGATAGCAGATTCCAATTCAACCTTTTCATGTTCTCCCAACTAAAAAACTAACAATGAGTTACAAAACAGAATTACATTTAAGAAGGTCTAAGGGAGCCCAAGGTCTAAATAACATGCATTTGAGTTACAAAATGGAGCTACAAAATGACTGAAAGTACCTCAGGCCAATCTTCTTGAGGAGGAAATGGAAAGACAACTTGAGCATATGTGGCTCTGTATGCAGCAACTGAGTAATAATGAGAGCAATACCTGCAAAAAAAAACAACAACAACAAGGCAATTATAGTTGATAGCATGCAAACTTAGTAAATCTGAGATGCAAAAAACAAATTCTGATAAAGTATATACTTACTTTGTCCAATCATGTCTGAATGGCTTCAAACAACATGTTGACAAACAAACCCTCTGAGTTTCCATTGTAGACAACTGCACTGCTTTTCTTCCAAGTTCACAATAAAAACTTCCTTGCTACCCTTATTTGTAACTTCATAAAATTTACCACTCACACATGGGTCTACTTTAAAAGAACCAACCAACTTACACAATTTACCAATCAGTGTCATAGAAGTAGGAAACAATCCATTTGGATTCCATTTTGCACTTTCTTTTCTTCTTTTGTGAAACAAACTCATAACCAAATGATTATAAAGAATTCCTAGTCTACATATTGGTTTGTCCCTAAGGTTTTTTGCCATGGAATTAAATGACTCACTAAAGTTTTTATTTAGGTTTTCACACTTACTAGTGTCATCAAAAAAGGCCCTAGACCATGACTCAAAACCATCCTTTTCAAGGTACACCAGAGCAACATGATTCTCCTTCTTCATATCTTCCATATGTTTATGCATACAACAAACAGAAACCATAAACAAATTAGCAGGTTATAACACATATACAAACCATAAACATATCAACAGTAAGAAATATTTCTGAGATATTACATAGAAATGTTTTTTCTTGTAGCATTTGGCTGCATTCCACAGTAATCTACACAACTTTTGTCCCTTAAAGTGCTTCTTGAAATTGTTATACAAGTGCCTGAAACAACAAAAACTTAAAGTTAGATAGCATACTCTAAGTAACACAACAAAAACTTAATTATCAAAGCAAATAAAGTTAAGAGAAGCTCACCTCCAACAATATATGTGATATGAGTCTAGGAACACAGCAGGAACAGCTTCAAGAAGCCCTTTTTGCCTATCTGAAATGAACGCCAATGGCTTTTCATGTCTTAAGAGTAATGGCTTCAAGTCAGTGAGAAACACACAATTTCTAATGTGACTAAACCATTTTTACCATCTAACCCAGTTGCCTCCATCAACACACCACTACACTTACCATTTAGATGACAAGCATCTAACCCAATAGCTGATCTACACCCTTCCTTCCATCCTTTTATAGCTCCAGCAAAGCTTATTGTCATTGACTCAAAAGCCATGTCAGTATTACAATATGAAAACGTTCCAACTGAATCCTTGTTGGAGTCACACACCATCTTACGAAACTGAGGAACTAGTTTGTAACTCTCTCCATAACTCCCATACTTAGATTCCATCACTAAGTTCCTAGTCTTCCATGTTGTATGATAAGTAATATCAATGAGATGATAAGCCTTGAAATCCTCTTGAATTTGTATTGGTCTTGGAATTACTTTTCCAGAGCCATTCTTCAAATGCTCTTGTATAAATTCATCTACTAATGGAGGGTCTGCAGATCTATTGAGAATCTTGTCTTCTACAATCCTTCCCTTGCAAGTATGGGTTAAGTTCACGGACCTAACCTTAAATGTAGACTGCGTTGGTAGTATTGAAGCAAATACAAACCACTCACACTCAACCTTTTCTCTATGGTCAAACCTATTTTCACACCAAACCCTAAGTCTTTTCTTGTCACTCTTCGAGCCTTAAGTTCACATTCATTTTTAACAAAGAATAACTTAAGATGTCTTTGGAATGCATCTTTATCAGGAATGGCAGTACCTACTATCATTTGTGAAGGATTTAGTGGTTTAACAAAATCCGACCATCAAAAAGCTCACCAGGTTCATCCTCAAACTCAGGGTTATCATCTTGGAAATCCTTGTAATATTGTGGGTCTTCTTCACCCTCTTTACCTAAAAAAGTACAAAACAAAAAGCTCTAGTTAGTTCCACACCTTCATCACTCATAAAAACAAGCCATAACAAAAAAAAACAATAATGGGAGCCCAAAAATAGTATGCTACAACCATAAAAGCAAGAACATTAAAGTGCCATGTCAGTCTTCAACCTTGGTCATTTACTTCTACACCATCATCACTTGCATCATCATTATCTGCATAAGAATAACTTGAATCAGTTAGTACAACAATAACTAATGCATTAGTAAATATTAAATGCACAAAAGTACAAAACAGTAACTCAAGTGTAGGTTATAAGCACCTTCAACTGCATTTTCACTTTCATCATCACTTGAATCTTCATTGTCTTCATCACTATTACAAGCAGCTGCAGCTTCAGGATCTTATACAGGATGGCACTCATCCAGTTCTTTGTTCTCAAGTTGAATTACATCCCCATCTAGTTGTTTTTCTTTCATTTTTTTAACCAATATTCATCATCAAAAACGTCATCATCAGCTAAAAGTGGTTCCTCATCTACTTGAATTGGTGTACTACTTGACCCGTCTCTCAAATTATCACCAACAACACTTGCTTGAGTAGGTTGTGAACTTCCCTGCCCAAACAACTTCCTAGCAGTGCCACCACCATCACTTTTGTTCTTATCACCTCCAAGTCTTGGGCTTCTTCTCACTTGAGGTGACTTTGATACTGATTTCTTAGGTGTGACATCCCATTCTGGATTTTTAATCTTGACTACCAACTTAATGAAACCATTGCTATTTACCACAGCATTGTCCCAAAACCAAAAAAAACACTGATCATACTTTAGAGTCCATGGATGTCCACATTAAAATAACTTCATCTACATCTTCCAAACACAACTTCATCTAACTTTTTGAAAGCAAACTGAATCTTACTGTCAGTACAATAACAACTTATGTCTGTAAATTTTTCTTTTTCCGTTATCAATGTTGCCACTGAAATATACAGAAATACAAAACAACATTATAAGGCATTCATACAAATAAAAACCAAATACAGACTCAATACATATACAAATACAAACCCAATACACATACAAATACAGACAGAAATTCTAACAAAATTAAAAAATTAAAAAAAAAAATTAAATAAAAGACTTTCATCAGATTCAACTGCAGATTCTTCACATCATCATTTGTTTTCAATTTTAAGTGACAGATAAAAACAAAAGGAAGATTCCCTTTTTTTTTTACAGACAAAACAAAAGAAACAGTATAAAAAATGACGAAAAAGTGAGGGTTTCAAAAAAAATAATTATGGGTTTCAATTTATATTGATCGAAAAAACTTCCAAATCATTTGATTTAATCATGCAAGTACAGATCTAACAAAATCAAAACTTAAGGTTTCAGAATATCTTACCTGGACATCACCTTTTCCTTTCCAGTCGTCGCCATCGATGAAACCATTCAATTTAATATTCAATAGATTGATGAATCAGACCAAAAACATCTATCAATTTAACTAATCGATTCAATTGAATCGCCAAACTATTTTTTTTCTTCTCTGAGACGAAGAAAGAGAGACAGAAGAGACGGTCGGGTGAAGATATTTCTCACCCTTTTAGATAAGTGATGGGTTTTTAGTAATTTGACCAAATTTTTGACTAGGTAAATGCCCATTGACTCCATTATGCGGGCCCAAGTGGTGAAAGTAAACGGTGAGGGCATTTTAGAAAGTTTGAAAAAAAACGGGGGCATTAATTTTATGGGTTTAAAAAAAACGGGAGTACTTTATCAAAATTCCCATAGCATTTTCATAAAACAAATAAAAATAAATAAATAACTAGAGAATTTGCACAATGTAAGTCTCCCACTCTCTTAAAGTTTTCTGACTCGATCTTAATTAAACTCGTTTTTAATTTTTATAGTACTAGTCTGTCATCCGTGCTATGCACGGGTCCATTTCTTGCTCGTGGAGTCGTGTTTTATCTAAAAACAAAAATATTATCAAAAAAGTTACTAAAACAATAATAAGCTAATATCTGAATTCTTATGCAAAAAAAAAAAAGAAAAATACAAAAAATGCAAAAACAAATATAAATTCTTGGAAAGACAATGCAACAAAAAGAAACTTCGTCCTAACACTCTTTATGTCCTAGCCATAAAGAATTCTTTCACCTCTGATCTGTCCAGGCAACGTTGTCCTGGAAGTAAAACATTCTTTCACCATTTTAAACATGATTTATAGTAAAGAAAATATTAAGTATTTGTTACAAACCAAACTTGTTTGGGTTGGTTGAACATAACCATACCATTCTTATCTAATCGATAAATTAAATTCTCAATTTTTTTCTTTTCTTGTGTATTTCATAGTTCTTTTTTTTCTTTTCTTTTTGTATTTCTTTTTGTTGATGTAAAGTCCTTCAAGGTAAACATAAGTATATTTTTCTTTCTCATATTGTTCTCTAAGTATTCGCTACTCTTGTTTTTGAGACTCTATTAGTTTCTACCATTTTTTGTTGTTCTTTTTGATGATTGTGTTTTCTTTTGTTAATTTCATGTAGGTAGTGATACTCGTATCTGTACCTGTTACGTATATCTTTCGATTCCATTATGTGATTGCAAACTTCTTTTTTTTTTCTGTTTTTTAAATCGTATTTCATGAAGATAAATAGAGCACATTAGGGTTTTACATGCATATTTTTTGAGTATGGAAAATTATTTCTACATTTTTCTTCGATTTCTATGATACTTGATAAATCTTAATGGATTTTAGTAAGGAAGTAATTTGGGATACCGTTTTTGGAACATAAACAATTATCTGTATTTTGAAAAAAATGATGGGTCCTAGAAATAGTTCCAAGGGAAAGGGAGATGTGAAGGGTGATCGTGAGGACTGGTGTGAATATATAGTAGTCTTCATCATAATGTGATTACGGAAGTGGACTTAATTTGTTTTTGTTACCTAAACAATTGACGTGAATGATGATATTACTGTGAGGACTTTCCATATGGTGTCGTTGCTGGTTAACTCAATCCATAGAGAACACAAAACATCCATATAACACGCAAAACCCCTCCGTAATAAAATATATTCACCAACGGAGAACACTAAAAGAACCCAAACATCCTTGGGTAGCAGACTCGGCCTAGTCAGACCTGAGCTACAAATTCTTTGCCATTAAACTATTGGAACTCATTGAGGTAATGCTCAAATCTAGACAACTTTGTATCTCGGGTTCTCCTTCGGTGCCTTGGACTGACCCAAATATGAATACAATTGATGTGAATGATGATTTTACTGTGAGGACTTTCTGGTGTCGTTGCTGGTTAATTCAATCCATAAAGAACATAAAACGTCCATATAACACGCAAAACCCCTCCGTAATAAAATATATTCACCAAAGGCGAACACTAAAAGAATCCAAACATTCTTGAGTAGCAGACTTGGTCTAGTCAGACGTGAGCTACAAATTCTTAGATTTGGGGATTTTGGGGATAATAAATAATGATACCAGTTTTAGAGAGATATGTCTACATGCTTTCCCAAATTAGTTCGACAACGTTAAAAATATAAAAATTACGCCAAATGTTTGGGTTGGAGGTTGGAACTAATGAATTCCTGATACCAAATCATGAGAAATGTAGATTCACTGATTCACCGCTTGGCAAATAATACGACCGTCTATAAATTTAGAATTGTTGATGGGCAATGGTTCGGTATACGCATTCGGTAAATAGTTCTTCTTTCGTGATGACAATGTACGTCAGATCAGGTATTAACCAAAGCATAAGTTGTAGTGATGTCTTTAACTAGAACACGTGATTAAATATTAACAAACACATATGGAATTGTATCCCAAAATAGGAATCCTGAACATAAGTTATTTTCAAAATTCCACATTTAGTTGTAGCCTGGTGATGGGAGTCTCATTTCTTACTCATTTGAAGCATGTATACGTACGGTAAGTATAATTAACCCACGTCACATAACCATAAAGACAGACAATAGATTTTATCAAGGAAAGAGCGTGACTAAAAATTTGGCACAATCTGCTCGTTTATCAACCCAAAGAAAGACTAAATAATTTAACAATGACTATTTGTATAATAAATACCATTATTGCTTCCAAAATGAAATTGCCTCTTGGGAAAAATTCTCAAAAATAAGTTAAGAAAAGACACATACTCTCTCTACCAATGGTCACACACATAGAAGTGAACTTTGGACATGCCATAAGATATCATCTAGGTCCTGGTAAGATGCCAACTATTGTTTCCTTGCATTTTCTGCACACCACGTTAAAAATTGGTATAGTGACTGAGTACTTATAATTATATTACTTGTTTTTCTTACTTGTGACAAAAAAATTTTCTTTGTATACTAAACCGTATCAGGCCCTTTCGAAAATTTAATCTATTATGCAAAAGTATTTCTTCAATTGATTTCTGCTGTCTTCTATCGATATGCAGTATTGGCAAGTAGTATCCACATCTATTAATTCAACAATATTATTAACTTCTAAACTAAACACCATACCCACAGAGACTGTACAACAAAACTTGTGGTATATATAGATAACATACTTTACATATTTTTTCATTTAGAGACAGTATAAATATGTACTTTATAAATTGATGATTAATACATCTCACAGAGGTATTAGCCGAAATAAGTCATAACAGGACTATTGAATTTTCCCACTAATGTCGATATGATTATAAGAATGATCTTTCTTTTTTTAAATTTGGGTAGCAGCATCCCCAAACCGTAACTCTAGCTAGTTCGGTTCCTTTTTTATATTGTCTATCAAAATAACCAAGATCCTAATACCGCCAAACTCTGTTGTTAAAGCAATTACTTTTATCCACGAAGAAACTCATATTTCTCACAACTATGATAACCAAGACCTAGAACGAACCTTTCGATCCAGTAAAAGCAATTACTTTTCCTCTTCACTGCGCGGAGGTATCAACATCTACAAAAAAAAATCAACAAAAACAACCAAGAATGCCAAAAATAAATAAATAGGGAATATATATTCGTTATAAGAAAATTAGACGGTACAGTTTCACATAAATCTTTAACCCGACTTTTCACCACGAGGAGGTATCATTAACATCTTCAACAAGAAAAAGCAACAAAAGAATTCGCAAAAATATAAAAAAATACAGGATTTCACAATTTTATACCTTGAAAGAGTTTACTATTTTGGCCACAAAGCTCCAGAACAACCGATCAATTCTCATGAACTCTCACGGCCGTATCCATTGATCACACTGTCAAGGTTCATACAAAACAGATATATATATTTGACAATAAAGCCCTAAATCGGAAGAAACGAAAGGAAAGAAATCAACCAAATCCTAGCAAAAAGAAAAAAAAAATAACATACGACAGGAAGAGATGTAGGCTTGGGTGCTTTGTATAGAAGATGACAATGCGTAGAATTTCCAAAAATAGAATACCGTATTTTGGAAATAACATTAATTAATATCTCATAATTAACATTTTTATCATAATTATGGATAGACAATATATATTTTTGGATAGCCATTACTCTCGAAAATATTTGCGTCCAAAAATATTGCATGTCTTTTAAGAATATAAAATATCTCGATTTTATTTTTTTATTTTCTTTTGGAAAGTATAATTTTAAAAGAAATTGTTACAAAATTGAATTTTTTTTTGGAAAGTATAATTGTTCTCACTTCCCATCACGATAATTATTTTTTGTTTGTTTGTTTTGTTTTTCTTTCACTGATCTTTTTCGTGTTTTTAATTTTTCCAGGATTGTGTTTAAAGTTTTTCCCTAATATAGGAAAAGTGTATTCTGGTCAATGACCAACCATAATTCAAGGTATTTTCATTTTAGCTTTTTATTACATATATAAATTTGATCAACAATTTTTAACATTCATATTGATTAAAATTGTGATTGTTAATTTCAATTTTATCTTTGATCGAAATTCTAATTGCAAAATTGTGACTATATTTATCACTAGTAGTTTGGAATTCTTATAATAATTAGTTTAATTTTTTTAAGAAATGTAATTGCATATTGGTCATTGATTATTTTTTTTTAATTTTATAATTATTTTAATCATGTGATTATGATAAAATTGTGATCTATTTTGTTTGATTTGATATTGATATTGATATAGTTATTTATGTTTGATTTGATTCATTTATAAGATTTAGTTGTTTTAGGAAACTAAAATATATTTATCATCAATGGTTTGGAATTCTTATAATAATTAGTTTGATTTTTTGAAGAAATGTAATTGTAGATTGGACATTGATTTTTTTTATTTTTTTTTATAATTATTTTAATCATGTGATTATGATAAAATTGTGATCTATTTTGTTTGATTTGATATTGATATTGATATAGTTATTTATGTTTGATTTGATTCATTTATAAGATTTTGTTGTTTTAGGAAACTAAAATATATTGTGGGATAAAGATATATTTACTTGGAAAAAAATTTCCCGAATTTTTTTATAATTACCAAAAAAAAGAAATGGTGGGGCCAGAATCAACCAGAAGCTCCGGGTAACCACGTCGCTCGAAAAAGCTCTATTTTTATATAGAGAATTGTTATGCTTTTGTATAAATGTTTATTTGTGTCAGCGTTAAATAAAAGAAGAAGACTGAGTCAGTGTTCTTTTAATCTCTAGATATATGTTGCCCCTAGTAATCGTCCGGGTACGTCTGACAAAACTACCTTAAAAACCTTTTCTTAACCGGACTCTTCCTTAAGGAAGAAGTCTCTCACAATACAAATACCACCCCAATTGTATAATTCTTCTCATCATTATAGATTTCTCTGAATTTTCCTCATGGGTGGTGGTAAAAGTGCAACAGAATCATAAGAAAGAAGAAAACGCGGTATTCCACCAGGAGCAAGGGAAGCACCATGGCTTATGATGCCATATCAAGGAAAAGATAAAGGCTATAAACATCATCAAGCTTTCTATAATATCTGTGAACCAAATAATAAAACATAAAATGGGCTATATAGCCAAAAAGGTATGTTTTTACTGGGTCAAATGGACGGGTAAGCTTTCTGTCTGGGTCAAATGACCAAAAGAATCTTTTAATAGGAAGAGACGTTACTGTCCTTCATAGTCATCATTTCTTCTCGTCTTCTTCGTCGAACAAAACTCAGATCTGGAAAATTTTTAAACAAGCTCTCGTTCTTCATCGCCGCCATCACCACCGTGGAAAAATCAAACTCTTTCTTCAAAAAAATTTCATCACCACCACCAGCACCACCACCAATTATCTCCAAAACCCTTCTTCAACTCCTCTCCACCGAATCCATTGCTTTCTTCTTCTGCTCTCAATCTTCTCTTTCTCCACCACCACCATCATCAACTATAACCACATCTACCACCACTATCATCAACTATAACCACATCTACCACCACCACCATCGACAATACTACAACCACCACCATCAGCATCTACAGAAAACTACAACCAACACCACTACCTTCCTTCACCATCGCAACCATCGACAATACTACAACCACTAACATCAGAATCTACAACAACTACAACCAGCACCACCACCTTCCTCCACCACTGCAAACATCAACATCATCGTCAACATTGATATCACCACCACTACAAAACACCAAAAACCCTAATTAAATAGAGAGTTCTCAAATTCATTCAAACCAAAATTAGGGTTTTCTCTTCCATCAATTCCACTGGTAAGTTTCTCGATCCAAATTCTTTATCATGATTTTATTATCAGAACTCATTAATTTCACACGAATTGATGTTAACTACCTTAATTTTCTGAAATGAATCATTTTTATGAGTGAAATTTCATTCTGTTTTTTTCTTCTTGTGTAAATCAAGCTTAAAACATGATTGAAAATGGTTTGGATTAAACTGGTTTCATCTTGGTTTAAGTTTTGTAAAATCCAGTTTAAAATTCATTGAATTTTGTTTGTAAGTAACTAGTTTCATCTAGGTTAAGCTTATGTAAAATCTAGTCTGAAATTGATTGAATTTGGTTTGGATGAAATTGGTTTCATCCTGTTTTGGATGGAGTTGAAATTGTTTACATCAAAGTTTAAACATGGATGGAACTTTTTTTTTTGGTTGTATTTGGTGGGAAGGATGTAATCAGTTTCATTTAGTTTACATATTGATATACCTCAATTTTCATCACAGTAGCCTTGGTGAAACCAATTTCATCTAGTTGTGGAATGTAATATATTTTTTTTGTCAAAATATGCATGATGAAAACTAGTTTCATATAGTTTATTCATTGATATACCATTTTCGTCAGAATACTCAACTAGAAACCAATTTCATTTAGTTGTAAACTTCTATATAGCTGTATTTCGCCAAATATGCAGGATGAAACCAGTTTCATATAACTTACATATTGATATACCTTAATTTCGTAAGATTACTCAGGATGAAACCAATTTCATCTAGTTGTAAACTGTAATATATTTGTTTTTTTGTCAAAATATGCAGGATGAAAACTAGTTTCATATAGTTATAGACTATGATATAATTGTATTTTCATCGGAATATACTGGATGAAATCAGTTTCCTCTAGTTATAAACTTTCATATAGCTGTATTTTCTCCAAATATGCAGGATGAAACCAGTTTCATATAACTTACATATTGATATATCTTAGTTTCGTAAGAATACTCGGGATGAAACCAATTTCATCTAGTTGTAAACTGTAATATATTTTCTTTTTTGTCAAAATATGCAGGATGAAAACTAGTTTCATATAGTTATAGACTATGATATAATTGTATTTTCATCGGATTATGCTGGATGAAATCAGTTTCATCTCGTTTTGAAACGTGGTATACCTGGATTTTCATTACTAGATTACTAACTAATGGTAGTATTACAAAAGGTAGCAATATCGTTAAGGAACAGAGTCCACCTCTCCATCTCCTTCGGTACAGGTACTTACTTTTCCTGCACTTTTAAACTTTCATTTTTTTTTTGCTTTAGTGGCGTATTTACTGTCATCCAAATTTTTTGTGTCTCCTTTAAGATTGCTAAGGAAGTGAGTCGCTTGTTGAGGTCCTTATGTCAGTTATACCTTCTACTGACTTCGCCTGGATTTTTAAATTTGGGATTCCTTGGTTTTCCTTTAGTGCCATACTGTCTTAGTAATGAATTTTATCTAAAATATTTGTATCTCCTTTAAGATTGCTAAGGAAGTTAGTCACTTGTTGTCGAAATGATAATGCGTCCAATTTGAGTTGATTATGTCGGTTGTTCCTTCTAATATTGATTTTTAGTTATTAGCTTGTGCTTGTCAAATGAGAATTATCTTGGATTATTTGGTCAGTGATCAAGGTACCAGACCAGATTTATTCAGAAAGATTCATACTGATTATCCTGACTAATGCTTGTTTTTTGTTCACTTTCTTGTAGTGATGAACTCCACAAAGTACTACAGATACCAATGAGTGGAGTAACCAATGCTCCCTTTGTCTCAGCACATCCTTATAGATCAACTAGTCGTACTTCCTTTGATGATTGCCTTGACACATTAGGTTCTGCTGAAGCGAAGCTTGCACAGTTGCATCAAGAACGGTTAGGTCAGTTCTCATACTCGAGACGAATAACTGCTAATTGAGTGTACTGTTGCTGCTAATTGACTCAGGTAAACAAGAAAGTGAATGTGATTGTTTGCAGCAGCTTGGTGTTGTGAAGTTGTGCTAGGCTGAGTTTCAAGATATAAATGAAAGAGGTTTTGTGTTGTAGAAATGATGGTTTAATGTGAATTGAATTTGCAGGAAGCTGTATAAGTATAAAAGTTACAAAAAGAAGAGAATGGCACACAACATATTCGAGTAAAGGCCTGAATGAGTCTCTTAGCCACTTCAATCTCCAGTCGAGTCTGTTTGCCGGAGGTTGTGATCAGGTTCAGTTGAGAAGACAGGAGACGAGAAAAGTTGTCTGTTGAGGTCAAGTTCTTGAGCTGATTTTCAGCTGTAAAAAGTTTGCTGCAACAGTTCGTGTCGATAGCAGCAAAGTGTTGTTTACAAGAGACCAAGTTCAGTTTGAAAGACAAGCTATAAGACTAGATTTTGGTCAAGGTTTTATGTACACGGTCAGGCAAAGGAACTGGCGCTTTTCCATGGTTCAATGGTCGTGTTTGGCAGTTAAGAAGCACGCAGAACTGGTGGTACGAACAAGTGGAATTTTGGTTGTTGTTAGACTAAAAAGAGGTATTTTAGGTGATTGATATTTCTTTTGTTTTTATTTTCCTGGGTCAAATATCCATTTTAACTAAATGAAAAGTATTTTTTTTGTTTAATGTCCATATAAACAGTATCTAAACCTAGCAGTCCGTTTCACCCAGGGAATATTTGTTTCGGTCTTTTTGACCAATTTTGTGATAATAAAACTTGCAAAAAGTTCATACCTGAACTAAGTGGTACAATTTTGTATCAAAGACAATTAATTTTAATTTTATTTAATTTAATTTAATTAGATAATAATTACTTTACGGTTGGAATTGATCCAAACCTGGACGTAAAACCAATTTCTACAGTTGGAATCAATCAAAACCTGGACGTAAAATCAATTTCTACGGTTGGAATTAAAAGGAACCTGAACGTAAAACTGAAATTTACGGCTAGGTTGACGAAAGGAAAATTTAATAAACTAAACCTAGACGTAAAATTGAAAATTACGGTTGGAATTCAACTAAACCTGGACGTAAAATCACTTCTATGGTTGGAATTAAAAGAAAACTGGACGTAAAATCGGATTTTACGGTTGAAATTAAAAGAAATCTGGACGTAAAATGAGCGTCTACGGTTGAAAACTAATCCAAACCTGGACGTTAAAGTACATGCAAATAAAATTTTACGGTTGGAGTTAATCCTAACCTGGACGTAAAATCACTTCTACAGTTTTTAAGTTTTATTTTAGTTAAAGGGTAAGTTAGACATTTTGTATATGTGTTAGGATATCCCATAACTATTTTTTTGGACATTAAAAATCCAAGTAAAGCCCCTCTATTGGAGTGTGAGGCCCCAATAATAGCCTTCGAATATGGTGCATATCATAAAAAATAAAAAAAATAAAAATTTCACCCTCTTATCTTCCCTAGAAGGTGAGAGACGTGGCAAAAACACGTCTATAAACCAATAGTGTGCCACCGATCTTAGTGGTGTTACACGTGGTAGTAACAACCATTAAATCTTCTTCTACCAAATACCAATCGTCGGCTTTAGTATAGTCATCTAGCCTGCGCTATAGCATATCATGCCTTAACAGATATAATCAAACTTACCTAACCCTAATATCTCTAAGTCCCTCTTCCACGCCGCTCCTCCCAACTCTCTTTGAGACAATTCTCACTCTCTCCATCTCTGCTTTAGTCGAACAAATCCTACAAAATCTTCTTCAGAAGTAGCAGATATATCTTAGGTTTTCTGGTTTTGCAGGGATCCTTAATAGGAAGCTATTAGTTTTACGGATATACCAAATTTACGAACTGGGTATGCATAAGTTTCATCATATACCGAGGAGGAGATTCACCGTATTTGGTATGTATCATAATCAGCGATTCAGTATATTGTTTTCATTTTGTTGTTTTGGATGAGCTGCAAGGGTAAACTTCGGTGCAGGTGAAGATTCAAGATGTAGTTAATCTGTGGTGCAGAAAAAAAATTCAGAATCAAACTGATAAAATTATTGGGAAATCCAAAGAGATATCGCCTGTTCGTATTCATCGTAGTTGTTATCAAATGGTACATGTGTGTGATACTGAGGTAGTAACATTTTATGGCTGTAATTTTTTGATTTTTTTGGATGACAAAATCAAGTCTCAGGTACTGTTGGATATTGATTTTTTTTTCTTTTTCTTTTTTGCAGAGATAAGATACGGGTTATATGAATTTTGGTATGAGTATTGTTGGATTGGACTTTGGAGACGAATTGTAGCTGTAGCAATGCATAGTGGTAGTGATGTTTTCTTGAACCCAAAGGAGCCATCAATTGTTTGTCTTGGTGATAAACAAAGTTTTACCGTGACAGAAGCCTTTAGGTTCAAGTGCAAGGGAAACTATATTGGTCACGGGATGCTCATTGTGTAAATTTGTCATTGTTACATAAAGGGAATCTATATGTGAAGAGAATCCAAGAAGGTGAAAGCTAGCAGTTGTTCTGAAGTTATAGACGAACAGGTTGCGAGCCATGCTAACCGCACCACCGTGCCAATGGCATGCCATGCCAGCCACATCTCGCGCCAAAGGCATGCCAACCATGCCAATTGCACCACCGTGCCAATGGCATACCATGCCAGACACATCTCTGCGCCAAAGGCATGCCAAGCATGCCAGCCGCACAACCGTGCCAATGGTATGCCATGCCAGCCACATCTCCGCGCCAAAAGCATATCAACCATGCCAGCCGCACCACTGTTTCAATGGCATGCCATGCCAGCCACATCTCCGCGCCAAAGGCATGCCAACAATGCCATCCGCACCATTGTGCCAATGGCATGCCATCCCAGCCACATCTCTGTGCCAAAGGAATTCCAACCTTTCCAGCCGTACCACCGTGCCAATGGCATGTCACGCCAGCCACATCTCCGCGCCTAAGGAATTCCAACCATGCCAGCTGCACCACCGTGCAAATGGCATGCCATGCCAGCCACATCTCCGCGCCAAAGGCATGCCAACCATGCCAGCCGCACCATTGTGCCAATGGCATGCCATCCCAGCCACATCTCTGTGCCAAAGGCATGCCAACCAACCATTCCAGCCGTACAACCGTGCCAATGGCATGCCATGCCAGCCACATCTTCGCGCCAAAGGAATTCCAACCATGCCAGCTGCACCACCGTGCCAATGGCATGCCATGTCAGCCACATATCCGCGTCAAAGGCATGCCAGACGCACCACCCTGCCAATGGCATGCCATGCCATCCAAATCTTCGCCAAAGGAATGCTAACCATGCATGTCGCATAAGCATGGCATGACATTGGCACTATGGTGCGACTGGCATGGTTGGCATGCTTTTGGCACGGAAATGTGGCTGGCATGGCATGCCAACCATGCCAGCTGCACCACCGTGCCAATGGCGTGGCATTCCAGCCACATCTCCGCGCCAATGGCATCCCAACCATGCCAACCGCACCACCATGCCAACGGCATGTCATGCCAGCCACATCTCCGCGCCAAAGGCATGCCAACCATGCCAATTGCACCACCGTGCCGATGGCATACCATGCCAGACACATCTCTGCGCCAAAGGCATGCCAAGCATGCCAGCCGCACAACCGTGCCAATGGTATGCCATGCCAGCCACATCTCCGCTCCAAAAGCATACCAACCATGCCAGCCGCACCACCGTTCCAATGGCATGCCATGCCAGC
>NC_039359.1:53666319-53667773 GCF_003573695.1 Papaver somniferum
GCACCACCGTGCCAATGGCATGCCATGCCAGCCACATCTCCGCGCCAAAGGCATGCCAACCATGCCAGCCACACCATTGTGCCAATGGAATGCCATCCCGGCCACATCTCTGTGCCAAAGGCATGCCAACCAACCATTCCATCCGTACCACCGTGATGGCATGCCATGCCAGCCACATCTCCGCGCCAAAGGAATTCCAACCATGCCAGCTGCACCACCGTGCCAATGGCATGCCATGTCAGCCACATATCCGCGCCAAAGGCATGCCAACCATGCCAGACGCACCACCCTGCCAATGGCATGCCATGCCATCCACATCTTCGCGCCAAAGGAATGCTAACCATGCATGTCGCATAAGCATGGCATGACATTGGCACTATGGTGCGACTGGCATGGTTGGCATGCTTTTGGCACGAAAATGTGGTTGGCATGGCATGCCAACCATGCCAGCTGCACCACCGTGCCAATGGCATGGCATGCCAGCCACATCTCCGCGCCAAAGGCATCCCAACCATGCCAATCGCACCACCATGCCAGCCACATCTCCGCGCCAAAGGCATGCCAACCATGCCAGCCACACCATACTGCTAATGACATGCCTTGCCAGCCACATCTCAGCGCCAACGGCATGCCAGCCATGCCAGCCGCACCACCGTGCCAATGGCATGCCATGCCAGCCACATCTCGCGCCAAAGGCATGCCAACCATGCCAATTGCACCACCGTGCCAATGGCATACCATGCCAGACACATCTCTGCGCCAAAGGCATGCCAAGCATGCCAGCCGCACAACCGTGCCAATGGTATGCCATGCCAGCCACATCTCCGCGCCAAAAGCATACCAACCATGCCAGCCGCACCACCGTGCCAATGGCATGCCATGCCAGCCACATCTCCGCGCAAAAGGAATGCCAACTATGCCAGTCGTACCACCGTGCCAATGGAATGCCATGCTATCCACATCTCTGCGCCAAAGGAATGCCATGCTATCCACATCGTTGGTATTACTTTGGCGCGGAGATGTGGCTAACATGGCATGCCTTTGGCACAATGGTGCGGCTGGCATGGTTCGCATGCCTTTGGCGCGGAGATGTGGATGGCATGGCATGCCATTAGCACGGTGGTGCGGCTGGCATGGTTGGCATGCCTTTGGCGTGAAGATGTGGCTGGCATGGCATGCCATTGGCACGGTGGTGCGGCTGGCATGGTTGGCATGCCTTTGGCGCGGCTATGTGGCTGGCATGGCATGCCATTGGAACGGTGGTGCGGCTGGCATGGTTGGAATGTCTTTGGTGCGGAGATGTGGCTGGCATGGCATGCTATTGGCACTGTGGTGCGACTGGCATGGTTGGCATGCCTTTGATGGGGATATGTGGCTGGCATGGCATGCCTTTGGCGCGGAGATGTGGCTGGTATGGTTGGCATGCCTTTGGCGCGGAGATGTGGCTGGCATGG
>NC_039359.1:53668007-53732940 GCF_003573695.1 Papaver somniferum
GCTGGCATGGCATGCCATTGGCACGGTGGTGTGGCTGGCATGGTTGGCATGCCTTTGGCGCGGAGATGTGGCTGGCATGCCATTCCATTGGCACGGTAGTACGGCTGGCATGATTGGCATGCCTTTGGCACGGAGATGTGGCTAGCATGGCATTCCATTGGCACTATAGTGCGGCTGGCATGGTTGCATGCCTTTGGCGCGGAGATGTTGCTGGCATGCCATGCCATTGGCATTATGGTGCGGCTGGCATGGTTGGCATGCCTTTGGCGCGGAGATGTGGCTGGCATGGCATGCCATTGGCACAGTGGTGCGGCTGGCATGGTTGGCATGCCTTTGGCGCGAAGATGTGGTTGGCATGGCATGCCATTGGCACGCTGGTGCGGATGGTATTGTTGGCATGCCTTTGGTGCGGAGATGTGGCTGACATGGCATGCCATTGGCACGGTGGTGCGGCTGGCATGGTTGGCGTGCCTTTGGCACGGAGATGTGGCTTTTAGGGTTTAGCATGTCGAAACCCTAGTTTAAAATATGTGGCACGCGGGATTAGCACGTTTGGCTAGCATGCACGCCAAGCATGTGTAAAGATGATGCCAGTCAATACCGAGGGATCTGCCGTGGAGCATGGCATTTAAATAAAAAAAAGGTACCCCAATAAGTTTACGCAGACATGTTGAATGGTTTAATAAATGTGCTAGTGGCGACATTATTACTCAAGTGTGACGTCATTGTCTGACTAAGGTTTTACGATATTAACCCTAAACTAAAAACCACCATCAACATTAACCTAAGGCGAAGGCCAGCGGAGAGTCTAAAATACATTAGTTTGGTTTCCTCTTTTTTTAGTACTCTTTTTTCTCAAACTCCAAGTTGTCACGACCGCTTGATTTCCAAATCATTCTTTTTCTTTTCACAGTTTGAATTCGATCTCCAAGCTTTGACGACTCGAATTCCAAATCAATTTGGTTTCCTTTTTTCTCTCCTCATTCTTTAACCAATCATATGTTGCCATGTGTCATCATCAAAATGCTCTTTTCACAAAACTTAAAAAAGTCTTGTTTCGGCCGATAGGAAGTGAGGATTTCCCTATCGGAGTTTTATTTTTCTAGGCCTTTAAGTCTTTAGACTAGATTAGTGCCCGTGCTAAGCACCAGGCATTTTTTTTCCTTAATTGGGTTTTCGCCCAGTCCGTGGCGATGTATTTTTGATTTTTTGATTTGGTGTGTTGGGCTTCGCCTCATCCCGTCATGATGCGGTTTTTCATTTGGCATCCGCCGGATTTCATCCCGCCCTGTGACGATACGTTTTTTATTTGGTGTGGCGAGGGTTCCCTCATAAATATAGCAAAGTTTGAGGATGAATAAATATATTTCTAAATTGGCCTATTAGGTTTTGCTTAGCAGCATCAGGCCATTTTTAATGGGCTAAGAGATACTATAATAAAGTATTCAATTTATGTTTCTCGTGACCACTCCAAAGGACGTCATGGACATGGTTTTAGGTTCCTGGTCCCAAATGCTCATGATATTTGTTTCTTGGCATACTCCGGTGATGGCCACAGTGGAAATTTCATCAGATATGGATTGGAAGAGAGAATACAACCTTCCTAGCTACCTTCATAGCAGCCAGTTGGAGATTAAGATCTTTACAATGTATCTAACCAAGAATATGTAGGGAGGAAAATAGGAAAAAAATGATAATTGGACAAAAGGTTTTCACCTTCTAAACTGAATTTTATAAATCAGCTAAAAGAATAATACCTCATTAAACTGATTTCATCCGTAAAGATTGGTTTACAAACAACATTCACTTTTGGAACAACAAAAAGAAAAAAAAAAACTCAAAGTCCCACAAATCAAATGAAGAAATACTCTGTATACCTAATGATGTAAGCATATAATCCACCATAATTGCATTAGGGAAACCCCAATGCTAAAGTAAAATCCCTATGCCAAAGATATAGCTAAACGCTAAAGCCAAACCTCTTGGCTTCAGCCTGGCTTGCTACTTTATTGGGAAGCTAAAAGAGTATTAGCTTAGACACGTATGTGCTGTACTGGACTCCATAATAAACAGAAATCTAACATGTCCTTCTAGTCTAGCTCGACAAAATTAAAGTAAGCAACTATACTACCACAAGTTCACTCAATGATTATTGTTTTTTAATTCTTTCTTGAGAATCAGTAACTTCTCCATTAGATGCTCTAATTGCATTGCTATTTCTCCCCCTTTCACTAGAGCAAGTTCCTCTACAATGGGAAATTAAGGATAAAGCAATGTGAAAAAAATATCACTGATAAGTCAGAAGAACCAATGAGTACCGAAAGGAAAAACAAACGCCTAAGGTTACAAAACTTTTTAAATCACATAATTTATTGATAGCTCTTTTTAAATCACATAATTTATAGCTCATGTCATATTAGAATTACCGATTCAATTATTTGACAGTTGCACGTTGCAAGATCTTAAATAAGCTTGTTGTATACTCACAGCTACATTAGAGATTTAAATGTTCAGCATCAGCTATTCTAATTGGAATCCTTATAGGTAATCTCGTTCTATCATTTTCTAACAGGACCAGATGTTGGTGATGACATGATTATTGTTCACGTATCAATTCTACATCGAGGAATGAACACACCAACAATACTTCATGATCCATAACTAACCAATACAATCAGTAGGAGTCACCCTAAAGAAATCTCTTAAGTCTTATTTTATATCAGAACATTCACTCTAAAGACAACATATCCATAAGATGGGGTTGCACAGTCAATCCATAAGGCGTCGACAGTTCAAAGTTTAAACTGCAATCATGACTTACTTTATAATGACACGCAGACAGAAAAATTTGAAAGCAATTGAATTTCTATAGACTACAACATACTCCCATATAAACTTCAAGCATCAATTTTCAAGATGTTCGCGATCGACAAAAACAACACGAATTGCAGTGGATGTTGCAGGGTCTTATCCCTTAATTTGGAACTAAAACACAATAAAATTGACTCCAACAGCTTACAATTATAAATTGCTGGTTGTTCAGCCCATTTTAATCATAAATAATTAGAACTAAATAAGCCAAACTCACATTCATAAAATAAACAAACCCAAAACAAAGAAAAATAAGAAAAAAGATCAAATTTTACCGGAGTATCACTCACCTGTCTAAAAGATAGCATCAGAACTTAGAGGACTATCTTTAACTATATGATGAGCAAAATCTGATGGTTTAAAATGGTATCAGAACTGAAGGGACTTTCCTAAACAATACCTGGTTACCACACCGTACTACAATGGCATTTTCATTACAAAAATATTAATAAGAAACGCGAAAAACAAAGAGTACCGATTACTTTGGCAATTACATTAACCTCATGACAGAATTAATTATCATACGGCATAAAGTAATTTGATCAAAATCTAATACATACTCAGTAACAATATTCTGAGACATATTTAGCTACAAAGTGTTTGTCTAGCATGTTTACCATGGAATCAAAACATACCTTGCAGATCAAAACCAAGTATCCACGGAAGTCATAGGTGAATAAAAAAAGTAAAGAGAAGCATACCTCATAACTGTACTAAAACCTGCAAGAGGTTCCTTGCATATCCCTTCTTAACTGCAAGAGCTTTGCTGCAATTTTTTTTATCGCCTGATGACTGTTCGTTTATCTGTACACATACACATTATATTTTATAAGGTATGTTAGAAGTAGAGAGTGCATGGAAAATAAGCTAGAATCATCTAGCCCTCCTATATCGGCCGTTCATACTCTAGAAGACATTGAGTTCGTATAGAACAACATCTATTATATTGGGAAGAAAATGAAACCTTACGCGTCCTGGAGTTTATAGGAAAAGACGAAGAACCCGCACCAATTATCAACTCATTCATCTGTAATTTCTTGTTCAGAACTTCTCCAACACCAAGAACCCGCAATCTCACTGCATCTAAATCGCCAAACCCTAGATGTCAAGTCTTTTGGACACCGCTCGCATAGATTAGTAAATCCAGGAAACACCTTTATTTTTGGTATTTACGCAAAGACGAAGAGGAGAAACTCATAGAACTATGAGGATTGGGAAAGAAGGAAGGAGATGGTATTGTATTTACGCTAAATCATCTTTCTGCGTGTAAGCACTACGAACTACCTATTAATAAGGAAACCCGGCAAGTTATATGGGGAAACCAAGGAATGGACGGATGACGGGCAGATGTAATATATATGCCGTTCTTTTCTAGGTTAAGCTTCGACGTAAGGAGTGTCCATCTTTACTGACTTGCATATATAAAGAAAGGTTAATTAAGGTGAATTACAGATTTCCTTATTTAACACGAACTCCAGATTTCCTTAATAACCGATTTCCTTTTTTAATAGGAATTCCTGAATTACATATGAAACAAAAGGTTTCACGTTTTTAATTTTTATTTTATTTTATTTTATTTTATTTCAGGATTTGGGCGTAAGATTTGTCCATCCTAATTAAAGTACAGTTAAGTATAGGTGTAAACATGGTGTAACTAAATAATTTAAAATCTAAACATAAGGATCGTCTACCTACTTTTTTGTCAACACCGTTACTAACGAACAATTAAGTAACTTGTGTAAACAAAGCGTAACAAAATTTTAATTGTCACAACCAATAGAGTTAAGTCAAGTGTCATCAATATAGCTTCTACATTAGGAAAGGTCTTTCTAGTCCAATAGGAGGCGAGAATTTCATCACCGCTTAACACGTGAGAGCTTTATTTGTCAAGGCCTTTAAGGAGGAAGATATTCTTTCTTTTGATAAAATTTTCTACATTGATACCAAAAAGAAAAAGACTGTTATAAGATTAAGCCAATCCCATCCGGAAATAGTCTATTTCGTTGGGACTATATCATCACAGAAGCAGCACTGTTATTAGACCACATTATAGTAGCAAATACACATGTGTTAAAGGCAGAAAGCCAGATTAGGAACTCCGACTGACTCATTTACGATGGCAGCAACAGACGACGAAGACTTCTGAGGCGATGGACGTTTTCCAATACCACCACCAATTAGCGTCGAACTTGAACATATATGTTCAACATCATAGTTACCAATAGGAAAATTGGTAACTGCACTTACACCTTTGGATTTTATTGCAGCAATGTCATATGCGTCGGCTGCTTCCTTTTCCGTACCTATACACAATTAAACCACAACAATCAATAATCGGTAAGTACACACACATGTAATTACTGGTCTTCATTTGCGCAATCAAACCCTTACATCTCAATCTTATCATTCTCACTAGTGGTTACTGAAAGAAGTATAAAGATGTAGAGAAACAGGCCGGCATTACCGAAAGTTCCAAGATGTGGGCGCTTGTTTGCGACACTCTTCATTACAGCTTGCCATCTTTCACCAGCCCTTCTCACTCCTTTGTACATTGATACACCCCTTGAAAACCCAATACTGTTCCTGCATCAATAACAATTTACTCAATCAACAACAATGGATCAATTGTTTTTTATTGGTAAACTAAACAAGTTTCAAACCCATGCCAATAACAAATTAAGTACTAAAATCTCAATTTTAAGAAAGCTAAAGGCATATATAGTCAGATAGATATATATACCTTTTTAAAGTGGCAAGATATTCCTCTTTCTTCATGTTCTCCATGTTGGATATTTTCAAGGTTTGCCGCTACGCAGAGTTATACGGTGATCGACCTGATTTTATTTTGTAAAACCTAGAAGTTTCCATTCAAAATTGAACAGACGCGTCTCTTCCTATAAGCCACCATTAATGGCTTTTGGAAGCGTCTGTTGGTGATGAAACGACACTACCAACAGGCATGAATATCACTATAAGTAGCGAAGATGTTCTCCCATTCCAACACATCAAAAACAATTTGTTTTCTTCTTCTCTAAAAAACATCATCAGAACCTTATACAGTGTGTTTCTTGGTCGGGTCAAGGAAATACAATCCTTGAATTCGATTACGGTGTTAGGGATTCATTGAATCCTAAAGGCATAATTCGAGAGACCGTTTGTACTCGCCAAATTTATTGGGAAAGGTCGAATTATTATCTAAAAGATCGAAAGAGCCTTGAAGTCAGGGGTACACCATTTTTCTGTTTCTGTTTTCATCCTCTTGTTTAACCGAAAATTTTCAACACTCCATTTCTTTAATTTCTGTCTCATAATTAGCTAACTGAAAAAAAAATTCAACAATATAGAATTAAAGACATGAAATTAAGTATCATATTGAAAAAAGTTAAATTAAATTACATACAGGGAAATTTATACGAGCAGTAGGGCCAAAATACTTCAATGCAGCTAAATCATAAGCCTTGGCTGCTGCATCTTCCTCATCATATTTACCTGATTAAAAATTGCAAACCTTAAAAGTTTCATATTACAGCGAAAACAGAATTAATAAGAAAAAAGAACAAATAAAACTACAGGGAAATCAAACAATTCAAATCAATAATAATGATTCTGAAACATCCATCAAAGAAAAATAATGATTCTGAAACTTACCAAGATAAACTGTTCGTGGTCATCACCATTGATGAATTTGAACACCAAAAAACTAAAATTAGTAATCTGGAAGTACTATTACTACAACAACAAAAATTAAAGGAACATGATAATAAGAAAGGATGATTTGAGTTTGAAACTCGTAAGCACCAAATTTTTTATTGCTAAGAAAAAAAAAAACATATCAAAGTTTTTGTTTTTATACCTTGTTTTCCTTTTCTTATACCTTCTTTTCTACAACTTCCATCCCAGATTTGCGCTTTATGTATTCCTTTCCGCACATCTCTAGTAACACCACGGTATTGAGAAATTTTTTGCTTCTTTTTATAGTTGTAGTGGAAAGTATTATTCGTAGTAGTAGTGCTAGTCAAAGTTGAAGTAAATAGAAGCGAAATAGGTGTTTTGTTTACAGTACTATTAAGGGTATTAGAAGAAGGAGATTTAACTATATTCTTTCTATTGCTTCCATTAGAAAACCCTTTCTCTTCTTCATTAGGTGGTCCGAGTTTTAGTTCCAGTTTTCTTTCCTCTATACCACCAAACAATCTTCTTTCTTCTTCTACCGCCCATTCTGAATTCAAATCCAGCAGCCGTGGGCTAATTTTTCGGCGACTTTTCGAATCTCCAGCCTCCATAACAACAAACAGCGAAATTTGTGTCTTTCTTTTATTTTAAGCAAAATCAGTCTCAGAAGGAGAACTTATAGATCAAGGAAAAGAAAAGGAGATTAAGAAGCGAAAACTACCTAAAAGAAAAGAAATGGAAGTTTAGAAGACAGAAAAGAAAAAGGGTCTCTAAACCTTACCTAAACGTATAATTCGAAGAGCTCTCTAGGAAATCTCTCTCATATCGGATCATAACACAGTTAACCTAAAAAGTACACCAACCACGATGAAAGAATAAGGAAGCGGCTTCTACAAGCACGGTTATATAAATGAACAAAAATCATACTTATCACAATTTTTATATATCGCCTTATTTGGCATTCCAACACTGTAGGATCTCCCATTAATTCACTTTACAAAAACGATCCCGCAGTTAATTAGATGCCTAACAAAATCAACACTTTAGGATTTCGCATTAATTCACTTAACATTAACACTGTAAGATTTTGCATTTTGTTAATTAATCTCTTTCCGGCTTTCTCCTCAAACAAACGTTGGTTTCGTTCATTTTTATTTATTTTTTTGATCGAGAAAGAAATATTTTAATAAAGAAGAAAGAAGACTTTGTGTAATCATATATATAATCAAAGAATGAAGAACATGAAGGATACAATTCTACAAATTGTAAAAGATTGAGTCACCTACTTGCCGAGGATTAGTTTTTTCTCTGGAGCGAGTCCTGGGTTGGTATCCAAAGCACCAGTCCAATAAAAAAGCATACCTTGGTTGGGGTTCCTTTGGGACCGGGTGTATCCAAGCCAGGAACTCCTTCTACACCCCATATCGAAAAACTTATTCGCTGAGTGGTTCCTTCTCAGTGGTCTCCCATGGATGTACTTTTGTTTCCACCAATATGGTAGCTGCTCAAGGGTTCCCCACTATGACAAGTTGTAGGGATTATGGTCGCCTATTGCAAGATCGTGCAAAATGCCGTCGCACGATCAAGCTAACTATGTTGACACGCCAAAATTGGATACCCAGCCTCCCTCATTAGAGGTTTTTAATAAGTTAGTTACTTCCCCTATTGAGGTCTTACGAGATAGTCGCATGGACTTTGTTTTTGCCATTGGCTTGTTTGCTTATAAAAAGAACTTGCTTCACGTTAATATTTCTTTAACAGGTGCATAGTGTTGATTTGATTCCGGTCACTGCATTTTCGACCCATTTTCTCTTGTATTGAAATGGTCATGCTTAAGGGTGCACAGGAACCGAATCGAAACCGGTGAAACCGTACTTGTTTTTGGACCGAATCGAGAAAAAGGATACAGGTATCGGTCCAAAATCTGAAAACCGGCCTCGAAGGATACAGGTACACGGCCTTATTCATGTCTCGTACCGTACCGTCCTGTTTGTACGACTACCATAGGTGCTTCAGAACGATCTCGAACTGAAACTCGAGGTTTCCTCATAGTGGCTTCCATAGGTTGCTGCTGTTGTTGCGACTCGACATTCAGTTTAGGGATTTTATTAGGAACCCAACCTTGAGATGGTTGGTCTTCGTGGCTTTCCTCGTCATCCCAACTTTTACCAAGTTCGCTGTTTTCTTGATGATCAAACAGTACCATTTCTTTCTTTTCAAAATGACGACTCCTCTAGGCTCGTGTTTATTGGTGTTCGTGATCGATCGCGACTTTTTCCTTCAGAAGATGAATGTGAAAGTTGATCCACTTTGATGTTTGTTGTTGCAAGACCTAGATCCATGAATTGCCTTGGAATCATTTCATTTACTCTATTTTCTTCTTGTTTTGCAACATTAGCCATCTAAAAACACACGCCCACATAATTACATCAGTATAACTTCACTCGATCATTTCTTCACATCTTAATGCTCATATTAGTACTAAAATAAGAATTTTTAGCAATTCAATACCTCATGTTCTTGAGAAGTGCCGACTGATATCGGAACCGTCCCTGATACCGTACTTGTCCCGAATGGTACCGAAACCGAGGACAGAGGTACAAGTACCGGTCCAAAAATTGAGAACCGAGACTAGGGAGGTACAGGTACTCGATCTCAGCAAGAATCGAACCGAACCGTACCATGTGCACCCTTAGTCATGCTACATGGTCTTCCTTCTGGATTGAATTTTCACAATAGGGATTTGTGATAGTGGTTCCTTTTCATTCTCGCGAATTTTTTCGATAGCACAACATTCATTTGCCTTAGCATTGTCGTGAAGCCCCTTCATTTCCTTGTGTTTGAAATGACTGAACTTCGGCTCTGACGCCCTGTCCTTTTTCGACGGTACTTGGGTGTTGATCTGACATTAATTCATTCTCTCCCACAGTTTATGCTGGCATTGCATTCTCCTGCTTATCCTATTTCTTTTCAATTCGTGCTGACGTACTTTGCCCCACAGTTGTTTGTTTATTCGGGTTGCTCTTTCTTTCCTATCAGTATCCTTTTCTCGGCAAGATATTTTGTAACTTTCTCTGTACAGTTGCTAATTCGTATTCTTGTACCTTTCTTTTTGATTCATGATTCTCTGACATTAGCCGACCACATTCTTCTACGAGATTTCCCCATTGCGCAAGCATTTCTTCGTATTCTTGTTTTATAACAGTTACTTCTTGCCTTGACTCCCATAATTCACAATGTCGGTTATCATGGGTTTATCTGGATTATAAGGCTCAACCGATTCTGTTCAGTATTTCCTGTTTTCGGTTGCCACCATCGTCTCTTTTCCCCTTTTGTTGTTTACGTTTCCCCTCTGTTCTTCTGCTAGTTAGTCATTCCATGGTGTGATTCCTGTCATTTTATGAGGAAAGGGGAAACTTTCGGGATAGTTTTATGAGCTGCGATTGGGTTTACTATCGCATGAAATCAAGGAATCTTCTGCTTGAGAATTTTCTGGGGTTTCGTGGGTGTGGAGTTTCTGATAAGTTAGGGACAATGCTTCTTCTATGGAAATTTTGTGGTGGCTAAAGAATTGGAGGTGATGGAAATTGTTTCTAAATATAGTGTTATCTGGTTAATAACTTTTCAGGTGAGGGTGAATCCTCCTGGTTTCTAGCGTCAAAATGTAGTTGCGGAAAATTTCAGAATTACACCCGTTGCAATGATAATAACACAAATTCTAAGTCAGTTGGATCAACTCAAACATTAATGATATTATTCACCACTTTGACACTAGTATGATCTTCACAAACACTTTGTATTGAATATATGATGTTGTTACAAGAGATTCAAGGTGAATTTTCATACAACAATGGAGAGATCTAAGATGAAAGTAGATTACAAGACTTATTTTCTCTCTTTTTGGTTTACTTTACTTACTCACTGAATTCTATCTCAACTGTATTCTAACTTTACTGAACTTCTTTCTCTATCATTTAAATCCTTATATAGGCAAATATATCAGTAGAAGACAAACATTACATGCCACGCTTTTGAGAACTGTCTTTATCTTATCGCGCTGTTACTTTCTTTTTCGCGTTCCTTCTATTTGAGATGGTTGTCGCCTTGTTCCTACAGTGCTACTCTTCTTCGTGTTCTTCTTTCTAGTTCGCGCGGTTATCCTGTGTCTTGTTTCTTAATAATCATCGTCTCTTCGTGCTTAGGGTTATTTTAACTGGTTAGAGCGAAGTTATGAATCCCTGTTGTGCGACATTTCGTCCCCACAAAGAATATACAATTAAACACATGAAAGCCATATCTAATTACAAAAATTAAGGACTTTCTTTGAATTACATACCCGGAATTTGCTTCCTAAACAGTTCCTCTTTCTTGGCAGGAGCTCTTGTACAATATTCAGATCCACAACTGGTAATATAGTCACTATAGCAGTAGAGTAGAGATTAGACACTTTGAGTTCTTGTGGTGTATGGCTGTGATGCTGCATGTCAAAGAAGGCTCCATCACTTAAAATTCCATTACTTGAGCAGACTATCCCAATCATTAATCACTGAACTGGCGAAGTTCACGTGAACCCTATTTCCTGCTGTTGCAGCTCAAAGGAGGATTGAAGTCTTAACTTCATTAACTATATCGTCATTTGTTGGAGACCTATTTGAGAATTGTTTTTAGTGCAAACATGAATTAGAATATTATACAAGCAAGCAAAAATATGTACATACGGTCATTGCAAAAATATGTACATACGGGCTTTTAAAATTAGAATATTATACAAGCAAGCAAAAATATGTACACGGCCTTTTAAAATTATCACCTTATTTGCCATTCCAACATTGTTGGGTTCACATCAATTCACTCTACAAAAATATCAGGCAGTTATTGCCAAGAATCCAAGTCCCCTTAACTAGGACATTAATTTATTGAATACACTTGCAAAATATTAACTCTAATGCAAAAATGGCAAGCTGCATTTAAACCTTCACTAGTAATTAGTACTATCCAATGTATGCTGACGAGATACTATTGTACTTCGGACTTTCAGACAGATGATCATAAAATGGTAAAAAGAATATTTAATTTTGAGAAACGTAGGATTGATCAATTTCATGAGTTGTCGACCAATTCAATTTCTGTCAACTACGTTCTCCAGGATGTTATTGCTAACCGGAGAACATTATTATCTAAACCTCCTTAGATTGAGCGGATTTTTGGGTTTTTTTGTTTCTCCTTTTCCTCATCTCCCTCTATTTGGTGGCTTGCTTTGATGTTGTTTTTGTAATTAGCCTTTTTTTTAATATATTTCCTACTTAACGAGCAAAAAAAAAAAGAGTTGTCGACCAGAGAAAAAAAAGAAATTCATGAATTTTCAAGCATTAAAGGAAAGAAATCTTTGGGAACCCTTACCATTATATCTCTCTAGGAGTAGGATGTACATTGCCTATGCATTTCTACATTTCACATTGTCGTTTGTTTTTCTGCATTTGTTTTGTCCTTTCCTTGCTCTTCACAGTAAATTGGTTACATAAATGCAAAACTTGCTTATCGAATCAGGAAGACCGTGCTGGAGTTCAAGTCGTTCGTTGCTTGCTTTACTTGCGTATCGCTTTCAGACTTACCCAGCCTCCGACACATAAATTGCGATTCCGCTACCTAAAATCTATAAAAGCCAAACTGAGTGTGCATTCGTTCAAAGTTTGTTAGAATCAAAAAAATAATATACTTTTTTTATCATCAGGCATTATAGCATTACTTGGTCCCTTCCCCTTTAGAATCCCCGAAGTATGTAACTATTTAGAGGTGTTGGTATAGTTGAGTTATTCAAATCCATTATAAACTAGATTTCGGTACGGATTAAGCTCAATCAATTACTGCACTCAAATCACATTAGTAAGAGGTTAAAACCTTAGATACGGATGATAATTGAACAATATACAGATAAATTCCGTGTCAGCATTACATCCCCTAATTTCTGTTTATACTAAAGTCTTTATCTTCCCACTTTTTCCAGAGTTTTCTGAAAATCGATGTTTTAAGAAATCAAAATCCAAACTCTCATCTGAGAGAGACAAGAAGATGAGCTCTTCGACTAAAAGCATCGGCTACTTGATTAAGGTGTCCACTCTGATGTTTAATAGAAAATGTATACCGATTTATAGTAGATAACCACCTATCATGCATACGATTGACCTTGGCTGAAGTTTTCAAAATCTTAAGAGCCTCATTGTCACACTGTGAATGAGATAAGGATGCCAATTCTTACGAGCTTGAACAAGTGCAATCAATTCTAGCTCATAAGTAGACCATTCTTCCTTGTATCTGATTCTTTTCACTTTAGTAAGCAAATGGATGACCTTCCAGAGACAATGGAACACCTATGCCAACAATAGATGCATCATAATGAATCTCAAAAGGTTTATCAAAATTTGGCATGGCAAGAACAAGAGCGCTACATATAAAACAAGAGCGCTACATATAAACATAGCCTAAGAAGGTGACCTTGTTTGAAAAAAAAAGTGCACTTCTTCAAGTTAACATATAAAAAAATTTCTTGCAAAGCCTTAAACACCTAAAATAAATGTGTTATATGCTCTTCTACATAAACCTTTTGAGATTCATTATGATGCATCTATTGTTGGCATAGGTGTTCCATTGTCTCTGGAAGGTCATCCATTTATATAGTTGAGAATATTAAAGCTTTTATTTGCTTTTTCAGTCCATTCAAAAGAATTACACTTCAAACAATCGGTTAAACCAGCTCAATAGTACTAAAATTCCTTGCAAATGTTCTATAGAAAGATGTTAATCCATGAAAACTGCGTACTTCACGTATGGATGTCGGAATTGGCCAATCATCAATTGGTTTTTCTTAGAATCATCCACGGAAATACCAGTATCTGACACAACATAGCCTAAGAAGGTGACCTTGTTTGAAAAAAAAGTGCACTTCTTCAAGTTAACATATAAAACATTTTCTTGCAAAGCCTTAAACACCTAAAATAAATGTGTTATATGCTCTTCTTCATTTTTGCTAAAAATTAAGATGTCATCAAAATATACAATAACAAATTTTCCAACAAAAGGTTGCAGAATTTGGTTCATGAGACGCATTAAAGTTCTAGGAGCATTTACTAACACTACACCAAAAACATCCATTTTGTGACGTCTATAAACGTTGCGCAACTTGTGCAACTTTTATAAGAGTTGCCAAAACGGCGTTGCGCATTGATGTGCAATGTATGTTATCCATTGCAAAGATTATATTGAGCAACGCTTATATAAGTTGCACAATAGGTGGTGCAACGTTTTTTTTTTCCGATTTGTGCAACGTATATACTAATTTTTGCAACAGTTATTATTAAAAGAAAAATAGTTAGCGGGTCATAGATTGAAGTTTCCTACGTTTATTCTTTGCATATTTTATTCAGATAAAAAGAGTTATCGCCGGCTTTAATTCCGGCAGATTTCACCTGAATGTATATTTATTCGGCACCTGAATATACATTCTAGTTCACCCAATTTATCATTTGGAAGGAATCTCAATATCATCAGAATGGATCAAGAACAATTATTGGTTAATAACAATTCATACATCAGCATGAAATATATGAACTTATCATAAACCCATACAATAAATTAGTATGATTCAAAGATTAAAAAAACACACACAAGAAAACTAACATCTTCTTGATCCTGTAAAGTGTAGACACAAACCCATATACGGTTTGATTAAAAAAAGAAACGACAATCTATTGAAAACCCCTAAGAAACAACAAGAAAAGATAATTACTGCTTTTGCGAGCATTGCTTCAGCCTCTTCCATTTGTTGGCCTACAAGTTTTCGAAATAATAAATCAGCATGCATATGGACAAATAATCCAAGGTTCCTGTTAACTTGTATAATGTTAAGGTTCATTAAAATAAAAATTCTTTGCATTGAAAACAAGATTTGTTTGTTTTATTGCAGTGAAAACAACATTTCTTTGCATTGGGAACGGGGTTTGTTGTTTTTAGTGCAAGAATAACCAATTTCTAGTAGAATAAGACAAAAAAACACAATTTCCCAATACCCTAAAATAATTCTTTATTAAACCTTAACATGTATACGGGTATACAAGTTAACAAAAGCCATAATTTCAACGTGCTTTACCACTTTTAACATATAAATCAGATATGGGAATCACAAATATGTTGTTACTACTTCGTCAGGGGTCTTTAAAGCATTATCATCGCCAGAATCATTAGATTCATAACTGTTATCTTCAGCATCAGGTGACTAGAAAAAGAATTAAGTGTGGATGAATAAACATCAAGCATGATATTAGAATCATTTTGTAAATTGATTATTATATCCTTATTGATGATTTTTGGATGTATTATGATCATGCACTAGTCCAGAAGGGGCTATAAATCACGCATTAAATCTGTTATAAAACATAGTTTATCATGGTTTTCACCCGTTATTAGAATCGTTATTTATTTGGTGTGACTTTTTAAAAATGACAAATAGGAAACGTTATTAAATACAACGTCTAAATTCGTGATTTAAAATCACATACATAATCTGTTATTAAATATCACAGTTACTGTATGTAACATTAAATAACGGTTGATTTATGTCATATAAGAATCACGGTTAATATATGTGAAATATAATAACGGTTGATGCATGCCATTAAAAAACACGGTTATTAGGTGTGAAATAAAACAATGGTTCATAACCGTTATAATTGGAGGTATTTTCTTTAAAAATAAATTTACCAATTCTAACGAGAATGTTTCGTCATTTTCTAGCTACGGATTCAGATTTTGGAATCTGAATGAAATCAGTTCAGAATTATATTTAGTGAGGAACGAATTGCGAAAAGAAAATAAACGTTAAAGAATTACTATTAATTATTTATTAAAAGAGAATATAATATTCAAACATAGATTGGAAGACATATCCTAGCAACTCTAAGTTACATCCTGAAAATTAAAAAACTAATCAATCTACTCTCACTACCATTCTAACTTGATGGATCTCCTACAATAGTCAGATAGGCCCAAGGCCACTTAACAAGCTCACTTCTTTTAACATTCCCAAGTACATCATCATCATCTCTATCGCACAACATCGCAGCTGGATCAATAATTTCCTCAATCATGCAGTCGTAGTGGTCATCAATCAGTAGATTAGTATCAACATATGCAAGTGCAACAACCTTTTTTCTAAAGTTCCTCAAACAGCAAAGACCAAAGGACGAAGGGATCCCAATACCCTGTATATGTAACAAGAAAAACTTTAAAATCCCATAATAGCAGCATCGTATACATCTGACTATACATTACTAAGAGATATTCGAGGTCACCTGTTGATAAGAGCTATCACAGATCTGACCATGTACTCCAGTGTTGTTTTTCTGTCTTTCAGCATCCAACTGTGCTTTCAAAGCTTCGGATTTCTTCCTCACTTTCCGCAATTCGTTCCTCACTTCCTGCAACTTGGCCTTCATAAACTCAGCAGCAAGAAACTGAGATTTAGAAATACCAGCACCCATTCCGCGTATGTATCCCTTTTGATCAGTGCCATATATCTAGCCATATACGTGAATCAAATTCAAATTTATTGATATTCGGTCAAACAATTAATGTAACATAAGGGAATTTCCTAGACTACTACTATGCAGATGGTCACAAGGCGACAATTACAATATACCCATAAAGGGAAACTTCGGTCAATACAGTCTAGAACTTATGTCTTCAAGCATATGTTACATCTTACCACGAGTTCAAGGGTACTAATTGAAAAACTAGTGAAACCTACATAGCGGTGCTGACTACTTGAATATAGATGCAACAATATTGCAGTGTAGTAATATGATTATAAGAGAGAAAAAAAATTTCAACACTACCACCATCCAATATGAAAATTCAAGAAGTAAAAAGACTCATGTAACAACAAATTCACCACTAACCTCGGTGACAGCGTCAGTGCCCAAACACTTTTTTGCTGAAGGATCTTTATCATATGCCTCCTTCACTAGTTCCTACACATCAACAGAAGCCAAACATATTCAGAAGAACTGACATCATCAATATCAATAAATAATATAAAAATAGAAGAACTTACAAGTTTTGCAGATGCCTGTGATTTAGAAGACGAGGGATCATCATCTGGGGTGGCTCTATGTGTTTTCAGAAACACATCTGGCCTATATATCTGACCAGTGGCACTTTCCTTTTCCTGTGACAAAACAATGCATTATATAAATACTTGCAAAATTTTGCATAACAAGACAACATTTGTGATCCATAATAAAGAAGAGGTTTACTGACAAGATAAGTGCATCAAAATTTAATTAGCTTCTAAGGTAAGTAATTATCCTACAGCAACAAGCCTTGAAATCTAACCAGCTGGGTGTCTTCAGCTATTATTGCACTTTAAAAACCAAATGGATTGAAACTAACAACTTTCAGTCGGAAGCAACAATGCAAGGAATGAACAAGAACCAATGGAACTAGTATAAACAAGGACTCTAGGCATACCAAAAACATCATATGCTATCCAATTAGGGAAACAAATAAAATAAAATAAGAATAATATCTTAAAATGCAATATATTGTTAAGAATTTACCAATTCATTCCACCTTGTAGGTACACCTTTCCTATCACCTGTATATTGAGCCTTAACATTTGACCGTGCTTCCGCAGCTTGTTCAGATTTTTTCAGCCACTTTGGGTCACTGATGTTATTGATAAATTTCTCCCAGTCTTCTTTCTTATTGTATGCTGGCAACTTCCTTTTCTTTTCTTCCACAGATGTAACACCATTGAGCGATCGTTTTTTATTTGATTTTTCAGTTCTCCAGACACTGTTTGATTTTGCTAAAACATACTTCTTATGGATAGCTGTTACCTGGTACATATTCTGTAATAATGCATTGTAAGCATTTAATTTCATCACTTGGTAAGGTTATAGAAAGCCAAGAAAATATATATGAACATAAGCATAAGCGGAAAAAATCCAATTGGACTCACTTGAACAAAGTTCCAAACATATGCTTTGTCTTCTGGAGGAACCTCTTTCCATTTTGCATACCCCAACCCTATTTTCGACCTTGTAATCTCTCCGATCAAGGTTGCAAAATTTGGTGGCCGTTCCACTGCCCATGCTCATTAAAGAATATTGGAAAACGATCATCTAGGTTTGAAAAAACAAAATTAGAATAAGTAATGAACCATCTGTGATTTAGAAAAGAATGTATTTGAAGGAACAAAACTTACTATAAGAAAATAAATTGTAGTTCATATAACTTAAAAACTAGGAAAATCAATCAAAAAAAAAATTTAACATTACCAGTGTTCTCAATTTCATGGGTTAACACAATCTCATCAGATTGGCCCCCTGAACTATGTGCACCATTACTTGATCCAGATATTATGGGGCTATGTCTCGGAGGCGAGGAAAACCAGTTGAATGTGGGGCTTCCTTCCCTTGAAAAAGAAGTGGACATCTGAAACATAGACAAACATAATGATTGAGCTCGGATAAAAGAGTTGGTGGCCATTGGTAATGGTGATAATGCTTATGATGAAGAGATTAACAATACGATAAAAGGGAAAAATTAACCAAGAAGTTGCTTCACTGAGCTTATTCTTCACTGAACAATACGATAAAAATGCAAAACACACTAGATTAATCAGATAGAATCGGGTCAGAATGTTATCAGTAACATTTATTTATAGACTAGTTATACACTTATACTAACACAAATTATTTGATATATGTATCTATAAACTAAAACGAAGCATACATTAACATTGTAGTCCTTAAAAGTAAGCAAGTTAAATTAGTAAAAGTAACCCCAAAAAAGTGCATATTATCATTGAAAGTGAGATCAGATCATTAAATTTGACAATTTATGAACTTATTCATATATGAAACAGAAAAAAACAAACAATACATTCCAATTCAGTAAAAATTACACAAGATCAGCTAAATTAAACCCATTATATCATGTTTAATTTGTTCTAAAAACCAAACTCATATTAAATTCGATCAAATCAACATGAATAGACTCCCCTTAAACCAATTTTCTCATAATAAAAGTCAGTCTAATTAGGGTTACAATGATAGAAATGTTTAGAACCAAAGGTTTTAAACACACAAACACCCAGTATACACCAAAATCAAATCCAAATACCACTTGCTATTACAAAAATATAACAATCCTGAGTAACCCAGATTCAGATTCAATCAAAGATGGTCTGAATCTTTTCAATCAAAAGTCAAAAGTTATTAAGATAGAGACAAGCATAAGATTATCTTATAAGATAATCAATCTAATATGTAACCCATGAGTCTTTTCAATCAAAGATAGTTTAATTAGATTGTATTGTTACGAAACTAGATCAATCCTATGTAACCCCAATTTAAGATTCAATCAAAGAGTCTAATATGAACTCGTGCATCTTCCAAATCAAAAATCAAAAACTATTTAGCTACAAATAAGCATAGAAAATATACCTTGTTGTTTTTGATCTTTGATAATTCCCCAAAAAGATATATCTCTGAACATCTCTTAACTGATTTTAGGGTTGAGATTTATAGCTATTCCAAAACAACACCAAGCGGGAATAATCCCGCCCAAAAGAATTTTGTTTTGATTTTCATCCCGCCCAAAAATTGTTAGGGATCGAAATTTTTTTGACAGAAATTATTACCGCTTGATATTTTCTTCCATTCCTTCTCAATATACTCAACACCATCATCCTACGGCGATGAAGAAATGTTTCCAAAATTATAGAACAAAACTGCAATGAATAATCCCTAACTTTCAGCCAAAATTTCAGATGAGAAGAAATCTTCTCTGCCTAAGATAGAGACGGGATAAAGTGATGAAATTGTTAGATCTGGACTTTCCTCTGGAGGAGAAAACTATGTTTACATTCTTCACAACTAAACACGCGTCTGTGTTTTCTTTCCTTTTTTCTTTTTGTTTTTTTGTTGGGCGTACATTTAGTTGGGCGTCCACGGCACATATAAAGACTTGCCAGGTCCTCTCTCCTTCAACCACAAATTCCTCTTTATCTTAAGGATTTGCAGATCCTTGCCTGCCGGAATCCCATCCTTAGTCTTATCCTTATTGTCCATTATATTTCCAAAAAAAATCTCAGCAAAATTTTTCTCAATGTGCATTACATCCAAATTGTGTCGAACCAGCAGATCCTAGAGTAAACTAGGACAGTTAGTAACAACATCCATACATCAATAGTTGGAAGAAAAAAAATGACACCAAAACAAAATCAAAAGAAGTAATTTAAAAAATATCAAAGGTGAATGTTCGTATGCCAGTTCAAGAAGCATGTGTATTGTGCCGCAATAATATACAAAGTAGGCAAATCAAATAAGATCGATCTTTTTGACCATGGAGTGCTTGTATCAACTGATCGCTTCTTCATATTTGGCAGAATCCTTGTATCAACCGTCCGTTTCCTCTTACCTGTTGCCCGACAAGATTCAGTGCGTACACGATTCATAGTATTCAACAGTTGGACACCCGTCAAACGCCTTTTCCCAGTAGAATTTGATGTTTTTTCCTTCCTACTTGTGAACTTCCCAAATTATGTTCGCACACTATTCATCTTCGTCAGCAATTGCACTCCGGTCAAACGGCATGGAGCATCTCCATGTTCTTCGGTTCCATCAAATTTTTCTTTTGCATTTCTAAAGGGGTGGTCAGCTGGTAAGAATCTTCTATGACCCATGTAGCTGAGTTTACGTCCATTGTTTAGCCAGATTGCATCTGTCTTTTCACCACACACAGCACAACCAAATCTTCCTGATGTTCTACAACCAGAAACATGTCCATAGGCCGGAAAGTCATGCACACACCACATTAAGATTGCTTTCAGCGTAAAGTTACTCTCTGTATGAGCATCATATGTCAACTTTCCAACATACCATAATTCTTTCAACTCGTCGACTAACGGTTGCACATCGATGTTACGGCCTGGTTCAGTTGGACCAGGAATCAGTAGTGTCAGCATTGTAAATTCTTTATCCATGCAATGTGATGGGGGAAGGTTCAACGGTAAAAGCATAACGGGCCAACAACTATGGGGATAATTCATTCCGAAAGGGTTAAATCCATCGGTTGTCAGTCCTAAACGCATATTTCTCTTCTATGCAGAAAACTCAGGCCACTTGCTATCTATAAACTTCCAACAAGGAAAGTCCACAGGATGCCGCATGTGTGTGCTTCTTTCCTCTATATTACCACTGCAATTCAACAGCTCTGCTATCCATGCTTTACTAAACATGCGCTTCAACCTTTCAGCAACTGAGAAATATCTTAATTTTTTCATTGGCACTCTTTTGGCATGTGGTTTCTTCTTATCAACTAGTTTCCATCTACTTTCTTTAGAATTAGGACATTCATCCATGTCAACATAATCCTTCCGGTAAATAACGCAATCATTCGGCAAGTATGTATAATTTCACACTTCAATCGAAAAAGTTCAATCATAGCCTTGGATTTATTGGCTGTTGCCGGTAATGTTTTCCCAGCAGGTAAAATAGTCTTCATAAATTGCAATAACTCAGTCAAGAAAGCATCGGAACAATTATGTCTTGCTTTCATACTTAGCAACTCAATTGTTGTAGACAATTTCATATGCTTCCCATCACAAGAAGGATACAAGGGTTGTATTGAATCTTCGATCCTCTTCTTGTAATTTATATCAGCACCTTGATCACCTTCAACATTATCACCACTCTCTTGATTAGGATCATTGAAACAGTTTTCCATGTGGTTATCGAGGTCAATACGTCGTTGTCAGTCACTGAACATGTTGACCATTCCCCGACCAGAATCATCACAATGAACTCTATTACCAGGTAAATTAGGAGCTTGATTAACATTGACAACATTTGTACGAGGATGTTCTCCATGATGTATCCAAGTTCTGTATATCTTAAGGAAACCATTTTTGATCAGATGCAAATGTATTTCCTCTAGAGGATATTGTTTTCTTGCTGCAAAAAGCTTACATTTCGAGCATGGACAGAGAAATAATTTATCTGCTCCTACAGTATCTTTTGTGAACCTGATAAATGATTGAACTCCTTCCCGAAATTCAGCTGACTGTCGTTCTGCACCCATCCATTTTTTGCTTGGAATAGACATCACTTCAAGTAAACCTAAATGACACACATAAAAAACAAAATGATGCTACTCAATAATCTGTAAGTCTGCGAAGGATCAAATCAGATAAATTTTGCTTCTGAATGAATTGATAAAACTAAAGGAGCAGATAATAGTGAATTACTGGACACAACTACATCGATTTAGATGATCTGTAAGAATGTGAAGGATCAAATAAAATAAAACTCTCAGATAAAGTCATAAACCAGCCTCAATAAAAACCAATGATGTCTGACTCAACGTAATGCAAGGATTCTGACTTAGAACACGAGGATACAGAGTACAAGCACACAAACTTACGCCAATGATTGCCTGGCAAACAAGATGCAGCAAGCTTATTATCAATGTCATCCTACAAAAGGCGACTACAGATACTACAAAAATTATGTACCACAGGAGCCAGACAACGCAACACAACCAGCTTATCTTACAACGCAACACATGTTAAAAATAGAAGTTATAAAACTAAAGGAGCAGCGAATAGTGAATAGTGAACCTTAGTTCATGAAAGACCAAAGAAGAAATTAGAATAATATAACAATCATCACTAGCAGTTTGCATCTGATGCAAATTTAACACATATATCAACTCAAACCAGCTACACAAAGATCCTACCAAGACCGTCGCTGCTGCGAAAAGCAAAGGCGTTAAAATATAACCGATGGACAGCGAGTGCACATTCAGTATAAGATTCAAATTTAGAATTTTACTATGCAACAAAGGGTCATAAAAACACAGCACCCAAAACAATAATTGATGATTAAAGAAGAGGAACCGTTAGTCCCAAGAGACTGCGTCATAGTTTATAAAGGAGAAGAAGAGAGTACGGAGGTAAGTTAAAATAAGGGACTCAACATTACAAAATACACCAGAGAGTATCACAAACCAATTAACATGCCCATTATTGACTATGACTACACACAATTGATTGGAACTTCCCCTTAATCTCCAAATTGCCATCTTCATGGAGTTTTGTTTTCTTTTGGAAGAAAACTGTTGCACTTGTAACTATTAACTATTTTAAGATTCTCTTTCTGTAAGAATGATATCTTCCTAATCCTCGACTAGCCCTTGTAGGCGCTAGGTTTCCTTTGCTTCCGGATGACATTAACTTCCCAGGAAACGGCCAAAAAAATTAACTATACTACATGTGGTAGTTCGTAATCATTCGGTAGAAAGCCTTACAAAATCCTAAACACATCAAAAACATCAAGCCTAATATAGTAATATCCAGTGAGAATCTCTGATTGCTCATGTGATATCATGTGAAAATTATGATAAGCATGGGTAGGATGGGATTCATGGGAAGGAAATTGGCTGAGTTAACGAAATGACATAATGGGTTAAAGGGGATCTTTACAATCCCACTAAAAAGCAAGCAAGAAGTAAAGATTCAGTACATCCTATTGTGAGTACTCAGTCATGAAACCCAATTCTCCAGTAAAAATCAAACCAGTTTATCAAACCAAAATCTCTGTAATTACCGATTCTTAATAGAGATTTAGAAACCAAATTCATTCCCTTTCCATTCATGCAATAAAACTAAACACATTCCTTTCCAATTTCTACATTAACCAATTAACTAGAAAGAAGTTTTTAAATTAATCAAAATTTATGGATCTTATTAGATAATAATTTGGTCTCCAAAAATCAACTTTTGATTAACCAGACAGAAGCTTAAGAAAAAAAAACACAATTAAAGATGAAGAGGGATTTGAAATTTATTTTAATTTGATATCTTCTTCTTCTTCGATCTCCTCTTAGGTTTGTCTAGCAAAATAACAAAGATAATGGTTTGACAAAGTGAATTCAGAAACCACTTTCATGCAATCAAACTAATCAAAATTATTCTTTTCCAATTTCTAATTTAACCAATGTATCAAATCAAAATCTTTGTATATACAAGTTTGGTCTCAAAAATCAATTTTTTAAGAACAGAGAAACTGGAGAAAAACCCAGATACAAATGAATTGAAACTTACTTAATATCGTCGTGTCTTCTTCTTCTAAGTGAGAATCTCCTCAGGTAGTTAGGTTTCTGGAGGGAGAAAAACGGACGGCGGCGTGAAGAGATGAACTAAGAACTTAGAACTTCTCTTTTGGTTCTCTGAAGTTTTATCCTTTTTGGTATTGGGGTTTGCTAGAATGGAACCCGGAACCGATACGGCTCTATAGACCTATGGCAAGTAAGCCGGTGTCTTTGCTCAGCCGGTGGTTAGCCATTTTTATGGTGCGCAACAAAATATTAGTGGGGCTATTAAAACTTACAATACCCAACAATTTTAATCCGTGATTTAATGGTTTTTCAAAAATCACGCACCTACAGATTTATCACATTTGAAAATAACGGTTTTTTTGTGTTAAATAATGGGTCCCACTATTTTAATATTATATGACATAATTTGTTTGTCATACCCTAATCACACAATTAATCTGTCATTCAAAAACGTGATTTATGACCCCTTCTGGACTAGGACTAGTGATGGAGATATATGAGCATAGGTTTAGAGTTGCTCATATAGAGCTCCTAGATATGGAGCAAGATCGTTCTCTCAAAACTCTCTTTTAATTAAGTTTTTGCTCACCTTGCAACCGAGTACATCATTGCCTTTTTACAGGCTATGTTAGACCGACCTTGGAACTCTCTAACCTTCTCTAGATTTTTCTTTTGGATAAACTAGTTTGACACTTTGACTGACATTAGACTATCCTAGTTGTTTCTGGATATCTCTTGTACTTCTTATCACAACCGACGTACTCATTTGGTCTTTGCTGTTTGCACATTACAAGACTAAACTCCAGCTAACTCTAGATTATTTACTAACCTAACTCACACTTAACAAAACTAATCTAGATTACAAATTAGTTTATCCAACACTTGTACCATAGAAACCTTTTTCACAGCAGCATCTTCAGCAGGTTCTTCATCTAAGGAACTTTCCTCAGAGCTACTATTCTTTTTAGCGGCAGGCTTTAACATTAGGGACACAAGAAACCTGAAACAATGAATCGTGGAAATAGAAGTCATTTAGATATTATGGGACACAAGAAACCGAGATGCTGATGCACATTAGCATTAGGAATGCCAATCCAACTGATCAGTTTAGGCCAACTTGAACAAGCATTATGTCAAGAAGTCAATTTGAAACCTCTAAATTAACACTTCATCACATAGCTTTTCAGAAACAAGAAACATTCGTCACATAAGTCGGATAGCCATACTCTATGCATGTTACTGAGAGTAGTCCCTCATAACATAATGAATTTATCTAAATTGTCAAACCAGAAGTTGTACCACACTCGCAACAACAAAAACAATATTCTCAAGCAAATAAATTATAAGCAACATAAAACTACATCTACACAGTATTACTGGTTTTTTTTACCTCTTCATATTAAGAATCATCTGAAATGTTATCACTGGATTCTTGCTTCTTTGCTGCTGGTGCAGGAGCATTAACTTTGCTTGCTGCTGGTTGTTACATCACCGGATTTAAATAAATAAGCTAGCAACCAATAAGAAAAATCAAACAAGACAAACCTCATCCTCGCAATCACTCCCACCACAGTTATCATTGTTGGACTCTTCTTTCTTCTTGGTTGCATCCTTGCAGGTGCATGGGCTTTCCTTGCTTGGGATGCCTTGGCAGGAGGTTCCTACAAGAGAAAGAAACATGCAGAAGTTCCTACAGATAACACCATTAATATATTGGTTCAAATTCACTAGCTAGCTAAACATATTAAATTAGCAACGAATAACCTACAATATAATGAAATAGACAAACCAACTACAAGCTTTCGGAGAACAAGCTAGGTCAGCAACATATTTTAAAAGCATTCCTTATCAGGAACAACCTCTGTGAATGTAATTGGTGTATCTAGAGATCTCAATTTGATTTTCCATCTTACTTCCTTTCCCATCAAAAACACTTCCAGATCAGCATAGTGCAGATATTTCCTCGTCAGCTGAATTCAGCAACTCACCAAAACAGATGCAAACAACTCACGACCAACGAATGACTGCAATTACAAATTCAATTGTCAGGACCAAAACTAGATGCACAAGTAACAAAAGAAGTTTAAAAGATTCAGGTACCACCTAAAATTGTGCAAGCCTCGCACAAGATTGCAAATATGGTAATGATAATTCTTTGAGAAGCTCAATAATGAAGTGTCTCATCCACTATGCCCAATCTTCCTTAGTACCCCTGAAGAAGCCACACCAGATGTTTTTAATCAACTATCATTGATCGGTGAGGAAATATTTAAGTTAAAACTCATAATGACAGAAGAAAATGAAACGATTTCAAATGGTGACTGGAAGGGTAAGAATACCCTGCATCCAAACTGATATATGACTTGCTGCCTGAGATGTTTTGACAGTTCACACCTTGAGAGCGTCATCCCACCGCTACAGCTTTTCATACCTACTATATTAAATCCCACAGAACCGCATGATTAAAGTATCTCCATGAATGAAAAATGCACACAGTGAGTGCTAAAACTACAGTTAACCCAAAACCAGAAATTTAGTAAAGAATTACACAGGACAAGAAACTGAAAATTCAGTAACACAAAGTACTTAAAAGTTAAAACAGGCCCGTGTTTTATGATATGAAGTACATGATTCAGATTTTCAAAAATAGCTGCCATTTGCAGAGAAATTAATAAAACTATGTTATTATTCCATCTTTCTTTATTAAAGAGGAGATGCTGAGATATGCCATTATCAAGATTTCTAAAGTCAAAATCTTAATTCTCAATTCAAACCCACTTGTGTATCATCACATTTGACTAAGGGGTCCTACTGGTGCATCTTTCTTTATTACAGAACGTATCGTCAAAGACATTCTATGCCAACTGTTAAGGGGTCCTACTGGTGCATCATCACATTTGACTAACCTACTTACTCTAATTATACTAATCATAGATTTTACTTTGATTAATCCTGAAAACTAAGACTAGGTCCTTTCCCCCAGCACCACCTTGACTTATACTAGACAAACGTACCCTCTTTCCCGGATTAGGCATTGAAATCCAATGTACATTGTACTACTATCCTATAAAGAACTTAGTACTGTAGGAGAATCACTTTGGGAATTAAGCTCGATTTCTTTTCTTTCAATCCGACCTGCAACATGACGTCAATTGTAGGGAACGCCTAATCCAGTGATATGGTTGGAATTCAATTTTGCTAACAAAATGAACCACAATGTTTGGTTGCAAGCGACTAATGCATCAATTCGTGCCCAGACAAATATCTAGCAAAAACTAAATTCCAGCAAAATAGACCCACAGTTAGATTCATACTTACTCTGACATGGACATGAGATATGTCTACAAAATCTAGCGTCTTTGTCCATACAAACCATTCACCAATTGAAGTAGTCACCTCAACGATATCATCAGCAACACCATATACATATCGATCTCCTGATTAAGAAACAAAGAAAAAAAATAGGAAAAATAATTACAAATCTAGGGGTTTAAATGAAAATTATAAGAAAAAAAACTAAATCTGACGAGGATAATAGATTTATAACTGTAGAATTCGTAGAAAACCGGATCCATCAGTTCATAACTAGAGAAAAAATCTTCAGTTTGGATTCAAGCACACCTTACAGAATCGTTCAACTTTACAAAATTAGAATTTCTAGGTTTTAGTTATTGAAATATTGGGTTTCGATTTCTGGACTAGTTTTGATTCATGAGATTCGATTAGGAGATATGGGTTTCGATTTATGAGATCTTGGGTTTGATTTGGAGTTCTTGGCTTAGGGTTAGAAGAAGAAGCGAAAATGGGAGGAGCAATCGATGTGTGAGATAGAAGAGAATAGAAAGAAAATAAGAAAAACGAAAATAAAATGGATATAATATGAACTGGATAGACAATTTAGCCCTCAAAAAAGTTTAATAAAGGCAAGTGCGTCCTGTTTTCCTATTTTTTCTTTTTCTTTCACTAATAAGTAATAACTAATATTTGGTGCAATGTATTTGCTGGTGCGCAACGGATATAGACGTTGTTTAGGGTGAAACGTCTATATCTGTTGCACATCCTCAACATTGAAGCGTTGCTAAAATCAGGATATGGTGTAGTGTCACCATTCATATAGGCCTTCTTTTGTCTTCAATACTATTTCCACTCATCACCTTCATGAATACGTATTTAATGATATTCACTACGAAAATCAAGGATTGCATACCTATATGTATCCTTACTAGTGTCTATAAAATCCTTTCTAAAGTCTTAGCATCTAGGTTAAAATTAGTCATGACTAAACTAATATCTCATGTTCAGTGTGCATATATAGAAGGTAGGTAAATTACATATGGGATTCTTATTACTAATGAGATCGTAGATTCAAGATTAAAAGCTAATAAACCCGAAGTCATTTGTAAAATTGACTTGGAGAAGGCTTTTGACAGGATAAATTTGAGCTATATTGAGTCTATGATGAAGAAAATGGGATTCGCCAGGAAATGGTGTACCTGGGTCAAGTTTTGTTACTTTACTACTACTTTCTAAGATCTCATAAATGGTTATGCTCTTGGGTTCTTTAGTAGTTCTAGAAGAGTTAGGCAGGGATGCCCCATGTTTCATATTCTCTTCAGCATAGCTATGGAGGGATTTTCAAGATTCATTGGCAGAGCTGTTCATTCTCAATTATTCAATGGTTTCTCTATTATTGATAATGGTTCTATTATCAATCATTTGTATTATGAAGATGATACCATCTTCTTTTTGGATAATAAAAAGGAAGATCATATAAACCTACTCTTCATGCTTCATTGTTTTGAGTATATTGCAGGACTTAAAGTAAATACAACAAAGACAAGACTCATAGCCATTAGTGATGTACCTAATTTAAATATATGGGCAGATGACTTAGGTTGCGCAATTGATTCACTTCCTTTTATGTATTTGGGAATTCCCCTGGGTGTCAAATTGTCTTTCTGGAGGTAGATTTCTCTAACTAAAGGAGGCAAGTTGGCTCTGTTAAAATGCATCCTTACTTCTCTTCCTATGTATTTCTTCTCACTTTTCAAGGATCCAATCTATGTCATTAAAATTATAAAAAAGAAATGAGAAATTTTTCATGGGAATTCAAAGAAGGTAGTTAACTGCTCTCATCTATTCAAATGGGACTTTCTGTGGGCTAGTAAAGAAAAAGGAGGTCTTGGAGTACTGAATTTAAGACTAATGAAGAGAAGAACCAGTTTTGGTACAAGCTGATTGTGGAGAAATATGGTAGTAGTTTCTCTTATTGGGTGCCTGGTAAAATTAATAATCCTCATGGAGTTTCTTGCTGGGGAACAATAGCTGAAACAAATGTTTTCATCTCTCAGAATTCAACTCGTACCATTCATCCGGAAATTCAATTTCATTTTGGCATGACAAGTGGATTGGCACATCTTGTCTAGCTAATAATTTTGATCTTATTTGTAAGTTAGATAGATTGCAGACTGTTAGTATTACAAATCACATCACAATGTATGGTTCCTGGAGATTCGGTCACAAAAGAGTTTTATATGATGCTTAACTTGATTGGCCCAAACCTCCCATGGCAGACACTCTACATGACACTAGAAGATGGGACTTACATTCTTCAAGTGTTTTCTCTGTCAAGACGTTCTATGAAAAATGATTGAAGGAGCAGACATGGATAACTTTTCTCATCAGGTTACTTGGAATCCTAATGTCCCTTCGAAAGTTAGTTTTTCGAATTGGAGTGTGGTGAATGGTAAGATAACACTACACCAAATTCATGGATTAGCAACTAGAAGTCGCAACAGCTAAGCCCCTGTTGCGAATTTTCAGTTGCGAATTTCAGTTGCAAAATTTTTGCAACAGTTCATATCAGTTACTAAACTCGCAACTGGTTAAATCTGTTACGATTCGCAACTGAATTAGGTTGTACGCGTGCAACTCCTGAGTGTGGGTGGGCACAGTTTAAACTGACTCGGTATTTAGCTCATTCAGTTTGAAAACTGACTCGGCCATCTCTTATATTATCGACCAGACCTCTCATTCTCCATCTTATTCTCTTGTCTCTCTCTTTCTCTGTCTCTATATCTCAGTTTCAAAGGAGTTTGTTGATGAATCATTCAAATGAAAACCTCCGTCCTTTATTATTGTCCTATATCTTTTCAATGGAAAACGAATATCTAAACCCTAACCTTAGATTTACTTCAAACAGACTTGATATTCCTACTGCAGAAATTGAATGTTAGTGTTCGAGATGATGTTATGAGATGAATCAGGGTTATGCTGCAAGAATTGAAAGTTGTCGTGGGTATGAATTAAAAGTTAGGGTGGAAAAGATAAAAATTGAAAGTTAGGATTTGAGGTGATGTTCTGAGATGAATCGGGGTTTTGCTGCAAGGATCGAGATTGAATGGGTTTGCAGAGAATGATGCTGGTGGTTGGATTTGTGGAGTTTGAAAGTGAAGGTTGGATTTGAGTTTGAAAGTTAGGGTTTGAGGTTTAAGATTTGTGGAGTTTGACAGTTAGGGTTGGATTTGAGATTAAAAGTTGGGTGGAAAAGATAGAAATTGAAAGTTAGGGTTGGATTTGAGATTCTGAGATTGAATGGATTTGCAGAGATTGAATGGTTTTCCAGAGAATGATGTTGGTGGTTGGATTTGTGGAGTTTGAATGTGCGTTAACTGTCTTGTGAAGATGAAAGATGAAATTGGATTTGTGGAGTTTGAAGGTGCCTTAACTGTCTTGTGCAGATGAAATCAAGATAATGAAGTGGTGAATTGAAGTTGATGCTGAGTAGCTGAAGATGGCAGTGTCTTGGTGTTGGCGCTGCTACTAAGTGGTGGTTGTGAAATGGCTGGGGCCTGTTTAAGAGTCATGGAATGAGAGTATTTAGATATGTAGGTGGTGGTGCTATTGGGCGGTGTTGCTGGAATTTGCAATGGTTACAGTGAATTATAAAATGCATCCTTTCTTGAAAAATAACTTAGTTTATGGAATTATATAAGTAGTGGAAGGAAATGGGATGGCAGGGAAAAGATCCAGCCAAAGATTTCAGGTACAATGGTCGTTTCTTTAGATACAAATACCGTTCATGTGCAATTACGGTCCCACATAGTTGTAGTTTATTGCGACTCTATATCTAAGACACATTGATGCAACACTGCATCTCAGCTTTCCTGGTAGTGTCTCCACGTACTCATTAATATTTGCCATCTCGTTCCTGCTAAGGTTGAACTATGCACAGTTAATGATTAAGCTGTTTGTGAGTCTTCTGTGTGAGATTGTCCTTTCATCCTCTTGAGTTATATATGATATATGGCTGTTTACTTGATATTTAGTTTGTGGAAACAAGATGGAATATCTGGGAGAAGGGAAAGACCGTCATTTGCAGTATATGTTGCATTTGAAGGACCTCTTGACCAATACATCATGAAATCTCTGCAAAAGCTTTTCAGGAGACCAATCGAGTGTTGTCATGTTGATTCCCAAAACAAGCAGGTATTAAATAATTTGATGTCCTGCATTGGGTTTTTTAGTGTTTCTCATCAAATTATTGTTGCTCTTTTACATTTGTTTTATGTTTTTCTTCATATTTCTTTATATAGTTTATGTTATCTTTGTAGGTGCTTGAGCAGCATCTTATGTGTGCGGCGATGGAACACTCACCAAATGTGTTATATGATTACAAATATTTCGGTCGTGGTTTACATACATAATATAATATCGTCTTTGAATAATAAATAATGCCTGAGTTATCATCCGATGTGTGATTCATCAAGCAAAATATGGAGCTATGTAGGCTATGAGGTATATGATCTGTATCTACCAGTTGGTTTGGCTTTCCTGAGCCCCAGCATTCAAGAACCACTTCTCAAGCTCATATACTGGAAAAGTATCTACCAGTTGGTTTGGCTTCTATCGCATTCAGCGAGGAAATGGCGAAATCTTGACTCAATTGATCTTACGCTTCCTCAATATTCATATGAATCACAAGTTAGAAATCATTTTTTTGTTCCAAAATCATATTATCCATAGTGAGTTTGTGTCTGCCTTTTATTGTTGTAGTCCTCTTTTAAAGGAAGTTGGGATTCAGGTTCCACAATCAATCAAGAATGAAGTGGAAACTCTGAGTTGCCCATTTCGTGCAGGCTTGCATGCTGCTTCTCATGTTGTTCTGAATGTAGTACCTTTGTAATTTTGCTAAAGTAGAACCTTTAAATGTAATTCAGTAAATCTATCTTTGAAGAACTAGTAGGTTTTATATCGTTAGACGATAATCCACTGTGAAATAATATCTTTTGGCGTACAAGTGTTTCATGGAGTTATTTTCAATCATGGTTGTTGCGCAAAGATGTTTAGTTTCTTTTTTCTTTTTTTTTTAGTAAACTTGACTCATTTCTGACTTCCTGACTGTTTCTTCAACATTTCTTCATGCAGCAGAAATGTTCACCTAGGTAGATGGTTTAGTTTGGTGAATTAACTCTGATTTTTGTAGATATCTACATGACAATCCTTTATATGATTTTTGTGATGTGCTTCACACTTTTTGTGTATATGGAATACATTGTTGTATATCATGGTGAATTAACTTTAAGAATACTTTCTTGATACTTTTGTTGGATTAGTTTGATTTCCAAATGCACAGGGGAAACTTGATTTTGTTACAGGGGACTCTAATATTGATCTGCCACTATATTTTTTAAGTTGCAAAAAATCACAACTGAAATCAGCTGTTGCGAATTCCAGGTTTGCAACTGTTGCAAACTGTTGCGAACGTCTAATGTCGCAACAGAAACGGTTGCGAATATCTGCATTGGTAAACTGTTGCGACCGAAAGTTCGCAACCGCAACCAAGCCGTTGCGAAATACTGCAACATCGACTTCCTAACAGAGATGAACTGTTGCGACCCCACTTTGCAACTAAGACTTACCGTTACGAATAACTAAATTTGGTGTAGTGTAAATCCTCTTGATATGCTACAATATAAGGGGATGGATTTATATAGCTCATGTATCTTAATTATGTGGAGACTGCAGTGAATCTCAAGATCATATTCTCCTTCATTATAAAGTAGCTTATAAAGTTTGGTCTGCCGTAACACATGTTCATCATTGGGCTTGGGTGTTCCTAGAAACTTTACTTTCCTTTGCTCATTCCTGGGGTTTGAATGTTGTTTCTGGTGGCACATATCTTCTGTGCCCAAGGATACATCTGCCCAATGTGCCAAGGAAATAATACCATGACACGTCTCTTTCCTAATTTGGTTCAACTAACCCTGCTATATGTATTCTTTAATTAGCTTTTAGTGAATTAATAGGCGGTTAATAATTTTAGGAAACAAAAGAAAATAAGTAAGAATCAGTTTTATCCATTTTTTCCCATTCTTTTTAATTTACGGTGTGTTTGCTTTATTTTTCGCACTATTTTTGTTTCCGCCAACATTCTGATTCATCTAATATGAAGATTTCTGGAGAAAATGTTGCCGGGATACAGGTCAATCCACTCACTTGATCATAAAAACCTATGCAAAACATATCTCTCGACAATGCAGGCAAAGTCTATGTGTTGCTTTGCTTGCATCTCTACTGCAGCAAATTAAAATGGAACCAGTAGCTTCTAGATGAGAATCACTGTAACGATTCTTCTTTTTGTACCATAAAATGGAACCAGTTGCTTTGCTTGCATCTCTACTGAAGCAAATTAAAATAGAACCAGTAGCCCATCAATAGAGCTGAATAACGATTTTTCTTTTTGTACCATAAGATGTTCATTCATTTATTCTCAATCATAAGCATGGTGGATTTTTCCAAGTACGCCGATCATATAAAGGAAGGGTTTAACTTCACCAGAAATAGGACTGCACCGAGTATGTTTTAAAATATAAAGATTTGCGCTTATACTATCCCCGTAGAGCATGAGTTGTACAATGTCAAAATTGAAAAGCATAAATTAGTATTGCTTAAATTAGTAATTTAATGTACACTAAATATAAATTGTACCTCTTGATCAATATCCATCGAATTATGTGTCAAAAAAAAAATGAATTGAATTGCAGGAATACCCAAAGCTTAAAACCGTAAAACCTAATTATTGAGGACGGGAATTTTTTTTCTTATGAATATACCAGAATGTGAAGAGAAATTCACATAATATCTTTTGTTTCCTAAGATTAATAGCCTTCTATTAATCGATTAGTAACTAATTAAGGAATATATAGCTGGGTTAGTTGAACTAAATCAGGAAAGACAAGTGTCAGCTATCATTTGCTTGGCACACTGGGCACATATATCTTAGGGCACAGACGATACGCGCCATGTTTCTGGAACGAAAAAAGTGGTGTGGGATCTAATTCTAGATGTAATTATTTGGGTGCTGTTGAGAGAAAGAAATTGCCGCATTTTTCAAGAAAATTACACATTTAAGACAGACTTGGATCTTATTGCTGATGCTAAGACTCTGATTCTGACTTGGACAACAAGTTATTGGAAGATGACTCATTGGAATATTTCTTATACTATAAAAAATTGAAATATTGTCTTTAATTAGTGTTCATTTGTGTTTTGTCTACCTTTGGCAGAATGTTGTACATTCTTTCTTTCTAATAAAATCATCTCTTATGATAAAAAACCTGGTTAAATTGGGGTGTATGTCATTTAATTGGGGCCTATAGCTACATGACAAAATAGGATCATTAATAAGTAATTCATGGGAACCCCTTAACCAACTATTTTTTTAATGGCTAATTTCCTCCTGATTAATTAGTGTTAATTCGGATTATTAAATATTGTTTAATCAAGTTAATCCTGAAATTAACTTCATTAATGCATAATCAACACTTGTCAAAAAATTAATTTTTTTTTCAAAATACTCGATCCAGAATCAGTTGACGTCAGTAATTTTGTAAACCGATTATGGGTTGAGTTTATGCCAATACCCACAAATTCTTGGAATCGGTGTTTATATATGTCTATATAATCCGATTATGCCTTACTTTCAGAAACAAAATATTCATTACATAGTTTAGGAAATTAGCGCACTACATATATAGGATTCAGTATGGTTTTCTAGAATTTGACACATCTAATGCTCGGCAATGAACCTCCGAGCACGTCGGTACAACGTCGTATATTCTTTGTGGTGAATGAACTTAGTTTCCCCATTAAAAATTCTCCATAACCCGTTGAAACGCTCCCGCTGAAATTCAATGAATTCTTAAATGTTAGTATGTGAACTTTTGACATAAGTATAAAAATGATCGCATTACTCACTTTTTCTCCTAAGAGGAGCTCGTGGATGATAGCGGTACACCATATTTCTAACTTTTACGTACTCTCGCATTGCGCTTTTTATGTATTGGAATCGAAAAGACAAGTCTCTGCATTTACGGTTATTGGGATTCGCGGTACGCCCGTAAAAGAACTCTTTAACTCTCTTCCAAAACATTGAATAGATTTCATTCCGACGTTCATGGAACGTATTAGAAAACGATTTAACCAGACAAAAATATTCAAACGGTTCCCATTCCATTTTCCAGGCTAAGTGTGTGATGTGGGAGTGCCTCAAATAGGTTGTCCTTATATAGATGAAGTCTCAACGGATATTTTTTTGAATTCAATTCACGCAATCGGAATTTATATATGACCACATACACCGATTGTGTCCTTACAAAATCATATAAAATATGCCTCTCATAAATCGGGATTTTGTAATGCACATGTAATCTGATTCTTAAAGATACATAACTTTTCTTCATAGAAATCAGATTACATATATGTACATGTAATCCGATTCTTAAAGTTACAGAACTTTTATTCATAGCAATCGGATTACATATATGTAAATGTAAACCGATTCTCAAAGTTACAGAACTCTTCTTCACAGCAATCGGATTACATATATGTCCATGTAAACCGATTCTGAAACTGAACCTCTAGAAAACTGTCAGAATTGGGTTACATATAGGTACATGTAAACCGATTCTAACTGAACAAATGCCAGAATCTTGCATTTTTTTTCACACACATTGTAGTTGGTTATTTTATCGCGTCTTGGACAAACATAAACAATTTTCAGAAGAAACCAGATTAAATCATTCATAAACTAGGAGCATAACCAAACATAATTTGACAATAAGATTAAGACAAGACATAAGTTTTGACTCCATAACATCCATACTTTAAGACATAAACATGAATATAACCATTCATTCATGAACATCCCCACCACGAACAGGACCACGTCCACCGCATCCTCGTTTACCAGGTTGGGCGCTGCTCGATGCACCTTCAGTCATCTTTTTGGGAGGGCATCTCTTCCTTTTCTTCTTTGGCTCCTCTTCCTCCTCCTCCATCTCCCCAAAATTTGCACAAGCTTCTACATCTTCGAGATTGTTCAATTCATCAATCAGCTTTTCATTGGTCGTAATATTTTTTTCCTTTCCTGATTTGTAGCTTTGCTTGGGTTATCAAGTACCCGACTCGGATTCTATATTTACATTTTAACGATAAAAATTTAACAAAAAACGCTAATAACATGAGGTACCATGGCATGTAATCCAGAATTTTCTCGTCACTTGTTCGAGATGGACCATTCAAAGGATATCTATGAAACGCTCCGTCTTCCCAATAATCACATGATGGTAAAAGCTTGTGAACAATGTCAATATCATTTTCGTATGACGCCGTTTTTTTCTCATTGATCTTGAACATCTTGTGCGCCTTTGGAATTTTTTGTACGTAACTGCATTGTCTTGCGACTCTCGTCGGGTTGTACATTATAAATCCTCTTGGGTGAAACAAAGGCCCAAAATAATCACTTTGCTCTTGGCACCAAACCTTCTTTCTTTTTCCTTTTTCCTTTAGCCATATCCTCCTTGTAAGGATGAAACACAACATCTTTTGTTGTCAAGTTGTCTAATTGGCGTCTCAAATTCAGATAATCCTTTATTTGGTACTTTAGCTTACTTTTGTAGGTGTACTTGTCTCCATAATACTTGTGGTCCCACTCCTTGTTCTCAAATGCCCTTTGAGAAAATATTAGGAAGTGCAAACACATACACGCCTGCAGAAAAGCCATATTCCCTCCCATTTGGTTTCGTTTATCCTTAGAAGCCTTTCTTAACTCGTTCAACGAGTGTGCAAGAATCGCGGTGCCCCAAGAGTATCCGTGAATCTTGTCAAATGGTTCCAACAGTTGGATAAAGTGGCGCTCGCACGGGTACCGGAAAAATCGGGGAAGATAACAACTCCAGGGACGTAGATGACGTACGCATTGTCCGTGGCGATGATACGTTTCGGCGTCACCTCTTTTCCCTCAGCACGAAGCTTCTTTGTTCCCATGAAGTTGTCCCTAAGCTTCGAGAAATGGAATATCCTCTGCTTTGCCTTGACTACTAGCATATCTGACTTTTTCCTCTCCTCATCCCATTGGAACACATCCTTGGTAAACGTGAAAATCTTGTCCCACTCAAGATCTTGACGTACTCTTTGTGCTTCACGACTTACCTTTTATGCTTAGCCCGGTAATAAAATTCGCATCACGTGAAGTTATCGTCAGTTCTCTAAACGGAAGATGGAAAGTATGCGTTTCCCTGTAATATCTCTCGGCAAAGTAGGAACAAAGAGGTATGTCGTAACCAAGGTCCAAATTCTCGACCGCAGGTATCAACCCCGTATAATTGACTAGATCGGTTACTTTCGGAACTTCTATAACGGTTGAATCTATTCCTTCCAGTGACCATTGCCTCATCATACTTACTGACGTTTCTGGCTTCATAAGACAAACGACATCTTTGTGATCCTATAAAACAAAACAAACCCGATGGAAAACAATAAAAACACTACATGGATAATAATGTTTATGTTACATAGCATAAGGTTTAGGTACTTACTATGGTATGGAAAACGACGGCGGCCCAACTGTCTTTGTACCCCCATAACATCTGTTCTCCATCACCGGGTAACCCGTAAACAGGATCCTTAGGGCCGCGATGAAACATTTTCTCCCGGAAAGGCATGTGGTCACCTTTATTGTTCTTTAGGACATCTTTCTTCTTACCATCTTTCTTACCTTGTTCTTGAGCATATCCTCCTTGAACTTGTTGTTGAACTTCTCCTCCTTGGACTTGTTCTTGCACTTGTTCTTGAACTTCTCCTATAACTTCATCAACTTTCTTTTCACTTTCTTCTTCATCACTTTCATCCTTACCTTATTCTTCATCACTTTCATCCTCGCTTTCTTCTGCATCACTTTCACTCTCATGACTTTCTTCTTCACTACCTTCATTGCCACCAATTTCTCCCTTTTCAATCTCCTTTCCACCACTTTATTCCTCATCACTTTGTTCTTAGGAAACTTTTGTATCACCATATTCTTGTTCAGTAGGTGTATCAGAAACAGATTCTTCATGTGTTGGTTGCTCCGCTTGAGGTGGTGGGTCGTTGATGCTGATCCCTGTGGCTTTACTCCCCGTGGCCCTTCGGTGGGAAGCATTCAAATTTTGACCATATTTTCGACGAGGTCCCAAAGTCTTAGGAGAAGGAAAGTCATGTTTCCTCTTAAATTTCTTTTCGCCTTCCTTTTTTGCTTGCCCTTGTTTGGCCTGTACATTACGGAGTTAAGTGACAAACAACAATGAAATAAAATACATTTTTCTTAAGTCAAGGTACATAATCGGTTTACTCAATATACATATAAACTCCGATGCCTAACATAGTAGAATTAACAATAGGATTTTTAAAGTGCTAATGTAAACCGATTCCAGAAATTGGTTTTCTCGATATACATATAAAGTCCGATTCTTTACTACATAATAGGTTTTTGTGAACACATATGTAATCCGATTCTAACAAATATAAAGTTACAGAAGGAACAACTACAAGAATCGGGGTATTTATACAATAATGTTTTCCGATTGTTATTCACATGCAGCACAATCGGGGTATGTGACCAAGAACATCAACCGTTTCTAAATAGAATCGGGTTACTTCTACACTTACATAATCCGATTCTGTAAAACCCAGATAATTTTGAATTCAAAATTTTCGATTTCTAAGGGATTGCATGTTACGTACTAAAACCTAGTTTATAGGATTGGGTTGATAGAAAAGTACCTGATTCGACCCATTTCCTCCTCCTCTTGTGCGATACGAGAGGCTTCGGCTTCTTCGAGCACTTCCTTAGTTTTCTTTCGAATCATTTCAACAGTTCTGGGATCGTTATCACTAGAATAGTTCCTGTTAGTAGCATGTTTGATTCTTGATGGTTTGGAAATTTTATAGAAGAAAGAAAACGATTAATCGTTTTTGGATCGTCGATAATCAACGATTTTTTGTTTCAATAAAATGAAAAAAGAGAGAGTACATGAGATGAAGAATCGATTTTTAGGTTAGAAATTAAAACTGATTTTAGTTAGGTTTATTATTAAGGATTGATGGGGGTAATTTTGTAATATTAATAATTTTTAAGGTAATTTTGGTAGTTTCAATAAATTTAGACAACCCTTATCATTGTGTATTAGGTAGATGAAGTAATATATAGGTCCAATTAAGTGGCATAGGCCCCAATTTAACCAGGATCAAAAAAAATATGATCAAGAAAATGCAGGATGTCAGACACAACAAATGTCCCAGCAAATTGAAATCAACATATTTGATTTATCAATATCAGAAAATTGAGATTAAGTTTGTCGTAATTAATCAAATTGATCATAAATTTCGACCACATATGATCAAGCAATCAAGTTTATATTTCAAAGATGATCGAATAATCCATTCAATCAATCAGAATCAATCGATTTCAGGATCCTCTTCCTTAAAAAAAGTAACAGAAAATTATTTTTACATTTCAAAATCCATTTGAAGGAATCGTTAAAAGATAAATCGAATTCAATTTGATACACAGACAACATAATAGTGCATCTTTAATTGATTAAACATTTTTGTTGTTTCAATTCGAACAAATTCACACTTTAAAAATAGAGTTTTACATGTAGCGGAAAAAATAGAGTATCATGTTATGTCATCTGTGAAGAAAACAACATGTTATTGGTCTGACCTATCACCCCGTTATGGATACCCGACTTGAACCGGTCCATATTTATTAAACAAAAACACTCGGCAGAATAATTTTTCTTCCGGACAAGTTTCACACTCTAAACCAGCTTCCTTATTCCTTCCAAAGTCCACATTAACACAAACAACAACAATTATTGCCTGGTTGTTATCTTTATAAACCTTTAATTCATTTCAAAGTTCCATCTTTCAACCTTCCACGAATGTAAGTTCTTGTCTATATTTTGGTTTTCATCAAAGATAAAACCTTCAATTGCTATACAGATGATCATGTGTTTTTTACAGGGATTATATCATAATAAAGATGATCTTGTGCAATTTGTTTACAGGGATTATCATACAATGACTATTATTCACGAACTCATGATTATGGATACAATTATATACAATCCTATTTTATTACGTGCAGGGTAGGATGTCGGATGAGTGTTTTGGAAGTTGAATAAATAGCCAGTCTTTGAAACTCGCCGATGTGGCTAAAAAGATCTTCTTCTTCTTTTTTTTTTGTCGCATTTTGATTTCTTCGTCGGCCCCCCGCTGCTTAACAGTCAGCTAGCTTTAATTTACCGATCAAAAAGAAAAAAAAGAAAAAAAAAAACATCACTTGACTGCTCAACATTTGTTAAAGGCATAAATCCAAATTGGGTACCGCAACTGGCTCGTTTTCGACGGCGGCAGTAGACGACGAAGATTTTTGAGGCAATGGACGTTTTGCAATATCACCAGCAATTAGCGTCAAACTTGAACATATATGTTCAACATCATAGTTACTAACAGGAAAATTTGTCACTGCACTTGCACCTCGGCGTTTTATCGCTGTGATATCATATGCCTTGGCTGCTTCCTCTTGTGTATCTATAAATAATTAAACACAACAATCAATCGTCGATGAATACACGCACATGTAATTAGTGGTCTTCATAGGCACAATTAGACCCTTACGTCTCCATCTTATCATTCTCACTAGTGGTTACGAACGAAGTATAAAGTATAAACATACAGAAAAAAGGGATTACTGAAAGTTCCAAGACACAAGTATTTGTTTGGGACTCTAATTTGAGCTTGCCATCTTTTTCCAGACCTACTCACTCCTCTGTACATTGATGCACCATTTGAAAAGCCACTACTTTTTCTGCATCATTAACAATTTTCTCTTTTAATAATGCTTTCTGAATAGCATTAATTGTTTTTTTTAGTACATTAAACTCGTTTCAAAGTCATGCCAATACAACAATTTCAGTACTGAAATCTTAATTTTCAGAAAACTAAAGAGATCTGTGCTAAAACTCATAAATTGTGGTCAGATAGATATACCTTTTTAATGTGGCTACATATTCTTCCTTCTTCATGTTCTTCATTTCATTGAGTTCTTTCTCATAAATGGATAACTGACAAAAATTTCAAGAATATACAATTAAAGACATGAAATTAATTACCATATTTAATTGGAAAAATTAATTAATTTTAAGAATTTTTCTTTTTGAATTCCATACCGGGAAATTTGTTTGAGTTGTAGGACCATAATACTTCAATGCAGCTAAATCATAAACCTTGGCTGCTTTATCTTCCTCATCATATTCACCTGATTGAAAATTTCTTCAGATTAAAATGTTCTTACAAGGTTACAAGAAAGGAAAACAAAATAACAAAATCAAATCAATAGTAATTATTCTGGAACTTATCAAGATAAACTGTTCACAATCATCACCGTTGAGTATGAACAAAAAATAAATAAAAGTTAGCAATCTCATACTCAAAGTACTATTACTAGAGCACAAAAAATCTGAAAAAAAAAACATGAGTGTTATCATCAGATTCATTATAGAATTATGGATAAAAAAAAGATCATTTTTCTTATATACCTTGTTTTCGTTTTCTTATGTTGCCTTCTTTAATGTAACCATCCGGAATTTGGGCTACATATTTTCCTCTCCGTATATGTCTACAAACACCAAGGTATTGAGAAGTTTTTTGTTTTTTTAGATGGTTGTACTGAGGAGTGAATGGAATCGAAATGGGTTTTATGCTTATGTTAATTAGGCAACCGTTATAAGAATTGGATATTTTCCTGCAAAGAGAACCATCTGAACGCCAAGGCATGCCTGAAATATGCTCACCTGGTGGGCTAAGTGATAGTTCAAGTTTTCTATCATCTAAACCTCCGAAACTTCTTTTAAGATCACAATCACCGCCAACTCCTTTTACTACGCATTCTACATTCAGATCTAGCAGCTTTCCACCATTTGCTAAATCTCCCCACTCCATAACAAGACCTAAAACAACAAAATCTCTATCTCAATCTCTCTTTTGAAGCGAAAAAAGAATTTCTTTAAGAATGGAAAAAAAAAAACAGGGAAACAGGAGAAAACCTCCCAAAAAATGAAATGAAAAAAATTAAGATAAGAAGAAAAGAAGATTATATACATCTCTACTTCACCCATAAACCATACACAAAATTGGTCAAAAAGACCAAAACACAAAATTCCTGGATTATATAGATTCTTAGTTTTTGATACTGTTTATATAGCCAAAAATCAGAAATATTCTGTTTATATAGCCAATTTGGATATTTGGCCCAGGAAAATTAAAAAAAAAATGTCTCTTACCTAAAATATCCCCTAACCTTTTAACCCTTCTTTTCAAAGAGAATTTATTTCTCTTCCCTTCCCGCAGAGCTCTGCAGAACCTCCTCTTCCCTTCCCGCAGAGCTCAGCAGAAATCGGCAATTCAGAGCTCGTTTTTTTTCTTCAGATCTCGTTTATCAATCATGATGATTAGCGATTGTTTAATACGTTTGTAGAATCCAAGTTTCATCTAATCGAAGTTTCATCAATTGTAGTTTCATCTAATCAAAGTTTCTGAGTTGGTTTTGATGCAATTGAAGTTTCTATAATAGCGTCGAATCGGTAAGTTTCAATTTGTCCAATTGAAGTTTCTCTGTCGATTTTGAAGCAATTTTTAGTTGTTGATGATTAATTTTTGTTAATTTTTGATTTTAGTTGTTGATTTTGAATATCCAGGGTTTAAATGATTATGTGACTGGTAAATTTTTCAATTTGTCCATTATTTCGGTTTGTCTCGAATCATGTTTTCTAGGGTTTAGTAATCTGATTTTCAATGCAATATACACAGATGTGAAGTTTGTGTGTTCAATTGTGATGTGAAATGAATTAGTATGTACTTCTGCTAATTTGTTTACATATTATCAATTGAATACATCCAGATTCAGAAGATTTGTTTTTATATATTCCTTTTGAAGATGGATCGTCATTTTCTCTGTGTGGTTATCTGGGGTACCAATGTGTGTCCATACCAAGTTACTACGAAGTCAACAGTTGATGAGTTGAAGGCGCATGTCTGTTCTTATTGGAATAGCATTTTACCGGACTCAATTCAGTTTGTATTTGACTATGAGGGGATAAGCAATGTTGTTGACAGTGATGTGAAGCTCTGTTCTTTCTTGTCATTGTGTATTGTTAACCATTTGTCTTTCTTGGAGATTTGTTTATTTGAACGTGTTCGTCTTCGTGCTCCTGATTTTGTTCGTGAACCTACTACGAGCGAGTTTAGTTTAGCACCAGACCCTAGTAGAGATCAGTTGGTTAATCCTTGTCATCTTCCAAGCAGCAGTAGAATGAGCGAGTTTCGTTTAGCACGAGACCCTAGCATAGATCAGTTGGTTAATCCTTGTCATCTTTCGAGCAGCAGTAGAATGAGCGAGTTTCGTTTAGCACCAGACCCTAGCAGAGCTCAGTTGGTTAATCCTTGTCATCTTCCGAGTAGCAGTAGAATGAGCGAGTTTCATTTAGCACCAGACCCTAGAAGATCTCAGTTGGTTAATCCTTATCATATTCCGAGCAGCAGTAGAATGAGCGAGTTTCGTTTAGCACCAGACCCTAGCAGAGCTCAGTTGGTTAATCCTTGTCATCTTCCGAGCAGCAGTAAAGTTACTCCTACACCTACAATGACGGAGTTGCTTTTAGCTCAGTCACCTATTCCTTCCTCTCAAGATCTTGTTTCTTCTCAAGATATCCCCATGTCTCAAGAACGTACATACAATGGAAAGTTGGCAATTAAAAGATCTTGCAAGGCGGCTGAATGGGAGTTTATTATAAAAGGTGTTGGTCAAGATTTTTATGGAGGACGAGATGAAGCTCGTCTTGTTGTTGAGAAATATAACCATTTTTTGGTCGCAGGGTGAGAGTCGGCAAGAGCAATCTAGAACGATATACGGTGGAATGTTATTACAAGGAGAAATTGGAATGCGACTGGATGTTCCATGCAGCTCCCAAGACTTTCAATGTGAAGGGTCACTTATTCCTCAAGGCCTATAACGGGGAACATAAATGTTGTGCTGGTTATAGTGATGGAACAAAGGCTGATCCGGTTACGCGCGAACTTATCAAGAGTTTGATATTTGAGCAGATTGAACAGAATCCCAACAAGAAAGCCAGGGATATTGTTAGAGAACTCAAAAGTGATTATGGGTTGGAAGTGAGCTACGATCAGGCGCATGCCGGGAAAGAATTATGTTTCAAGGAGTTGTATGGCGAGGACATTAAATCATACACTGACTTGAGATGGTGGTGTGAAGCCGTGAAGAAACACGATACAGGTAGTAGGGATGATTTAGTTGTTGAAGGTGGCGAGTTTAAGAGTTTGTTCTTAGCCTTCGATGCTTGCATCTCTGGTTTCGAATATTGTCGCCCGGTACTGTTCTTGGATGCAACTTTCCTAACTGGAAAATTTAGGGGTTGTCTTATGGCGGCTACCGGGAAGAATGCGAATAATGGTATGTCTTCTTTTATTTTTGATGTCATAATTTTTTTTTTTTATGTCAGATTATCACTGGATGAAACCGGTTTCATCCTTAACTGGTGAAGTCAGACTAGAGAATGAAACTAGTTTCATTCTGTACAATAGCAGTTTCAGTCAGTTTGATATGATTTTTTCTTTTTGTGTTTGTTTTGTTTCTGTAGGAATATTTCCTCTGGCATATGGTATCGTATCAGCTGAAACTGTTGAGAATTGGCATTGGTTCTTGAAGAAACTAGAATCTATCTTGGGTCCTCGTGTACTAACTTTTATTCCGGATCGCCATGAGGGTTTGATCCAAGGGATTCGTGATGTTTTCCGAACTTTCTATCATGCTTGGTGTTACCAGCATTTGAAGAATAATGTCCGCAGTAAGACCAACAAGAAAAAGGGAGAGCATTGTGCTGCGATGGGTTTGTTCAAAGAATGTTTCTATTCATCGACTCATGAAGGCTTTGATCAGGGTATGCAAAAGTTGAAGGATATGGGATGTGATGGTCTTCACAAATTCTTGAGTGAGATTCCAGTGGAATGTTGGTCCAATGCACATTGTCTGGGCTGTCGTTATGGCGACATGTGTTCAAACATTGCAGAGTCCTTCAACTCTTGGATCAAGGAAGCAAAAGGTATGCCTATTGTAACACTTGTTAACTGGATCAGACTTAAAATTATGGAACAGATGAGTACAAGGAAGAGGAAGGGGCGACGTATAAAGAATTCATTTGTCCCAGGCTAGAGAAAAAAGTGTTGGCTTCCATTCGTGCTGGTGTCCAGTGGAGAATAACCAAGTATGGTGACATGGAGTGGGAAGTTTTTGATGGAAAGCACACGCATGTTGTTAATATTGCGAGGTTTCAGTGCAACTGTAGGGTTTGGTTTACTGAGCAGTTCCCTTGTGATCACGCTATTGCGTGTATGCATTCAAATAACATCAATATTTACGAGTACATTAATCAGTATTTCAGCATTGCTAGCTTCCGTGCTTCGTGTGATCGTCCTATCAAGCCCATTCCTGATTACGACAAGCCTATTGATGTTGCTACTGGAGATCTCGTGAACCCACCACCTGTCGTAGGAAAAAAACATGGTAGGACGAAGAAGAAGCGGATTCCTAACACAGGTAGTGCAAGTTTCAAGAGACCAATTACGTGCGGTAACTGCCATACTCAGGTACATCATAACAAGACGATGTGTCCTCATCCTCCTGCGAAAAAGCAACGTTAAGTACCTGCTTAAGAACATCTCCAGCCTTCATTTCTTTTGTGCAGCTTTTTACCATGATATATTTTATTAGCTTGTTACCATGATATCTTTCTTAGTTTATTCTTCTCTGCAGCCTCTTGTTGCACATCTAAGATTCATTTACTATTTACCTTGGATTGTTTCTTTTGTTCATAAAAATATATTTTATGGAATTATTTTTTCAAGTATTTCTCTTCATTTTTATTGTATATATCTTTTAGTCTTATGTTGATTGTTTAATTGTACATTCCCTTCAGTTTTTCACTGTAAAATTAGAATGTTTGCGAAGATTCAAATTTAATTGTACAGGATGTAACCAGTTTCATCCTGCCTATTCTGGAAAAAATGAGATTTTTGGCCAGGATGAAACTGGATTTCATCCATCACATATGGACAGAAAAAACTATTTTTTGTCAACCTGCACACTCTGAAAACAGTTTTTATACAGGCTTTGATGTAACCAGTTTAATCCAAGCCTGGTTACAATCTGACAAAAAAATTGAAATTTTATACAGGCTGGGATGTAACCAGTTTGATCCAAGCCTGGTTACATTTTCAACCTGCAAATTTAATCATTTCTGGCTAACATATTCAAACACAACCATCATGAAATTGAATTATAGGCATTTTTCAGTAAAAGAGTTCATATTTTAATTAAGACGAATCCACGGATCACAACTGTATGCGAAGACATGGTTCAACAAAAAAAAGTACTACCAAATGAACTACATTAATAAAAAAAATTCTAAACAACATAAACACATCAAACTTTCCAGCAGCTATTCTCATCATTTAGGATTTCATATGCCAGATTGATTCGTCTTGTGTCCATCTCCTCTCCAATAGTATCTTTGCCTTCAAAGGAGTAACCGTCTGTCATTGCCCATTCCATGTAGTAGATAACATACATCATCGAATCATCACTGCAAGACAAATGAATATGTAATGTCAGTTTAACGATATGGAAAAAAATATGTAATGTTGGTTCAAACTTCGTATTAGTTTGTATGTTATAATCTCAGTTCAAAGAGTTAACGACCTACCTTTCGCACTGTTGTGGACAATCTGATTGAACGACGACATCAACGTCATCCATACTAGTACTTTGAATTTGAACTTGAAAGAGATGATTTATTCTTTCCGCCATCATTTGAGATTCTTTTAAATAGTTTGAAGAACCTAGGCGAGAATTGTAGTGTGTCCAAGTTCTTCCATGGATGTCAAGGTGAAGCAATGTGAAATTTTCTTTCTCATTCAGCATTGGGATGAACAATTGTTGCGTTTCGACATCAATCTTTTGCAGTTCAGCATTTATTATTTTTGCAGCGTCCAACTCATCTCCCGCAATGACATCAGCCTGAATACAAATTTGAATCAAAACTAGTTAATCCATATTTTTTATATGGATGAAACTCAATTACATCCTGTTATTAATGCTATATGAAAACCAAATTCTGCAGGTATCATATGAAACCCAGTTACATCCTATATATAATAGCTAGATGAAACTCAGTTTTATCCTACACTAGTGAGAGAATTATATTTCAAGCAACAGATGCAAGCCAGGTACATCCTACACTAACTTAAAAGTTATATGAAAACAAATTGCGGAACTAAGTTCATTCATTTTAAAATGTAGTATTCAAAATGTTTACCCATGCAAGCGCGCTGAGAAAGATTGACTTGGAGTATCCTTTGGTATCACCGCCATATTGAAACAATTGTCTTCATTTTTCGATTTTAAACTCCAAAATAGTGTTCACCAATGGTTGATTGAAAACAAGTTGCTGGATGTGTTCTCCACTGATACATACACCTCCATTGGACTTCCAAACGCAGTGGCTGCATTTAAACAAGTTCATATAATTTAGTATAAACTTAGCAGTACTTTTACAGAAATAAGAAAAGTATAATGGAAAAAAAAACAGCAAAAGAATGCGGATACGTACCTTACTTTTCCAGTTACAAAGTACTCCTTTATTAACTTCTCTTCAGCTTGTCTTATTCCGCTCATCAAGTAATTTTTCCACAGCTTGTTGTTCCTTGTTAACTTCCTCAACTTATCATCCTTCTGCTTCTTCTCTGCACGCTCATCATCATCTGATACAAACTTGTTATTTCTAGCCCTTTTATATACGTTCTTCACTCTATTCTCAAGCGATCCAATAACTGCCAGAGGTTCTGCTGCGACAATTTCTTCTTGGTTGATTTCTGATGTAGGAACTGGTGCTAGAGGTTCTACTCGAGGAACTGGTGTTACAGGTTCTGCTTCGGGAATATTGTCAGCTTCCTCCACAGGTTTTTTCATCTCTTGAGTGATGTCGTCTTTAGGAACATCCTCCTCCACAGGTTTATTCATCTCTTGAGTGATGTTAAGATTGAAATAGTCTTCAGGTGTGGTGTAAAGAACAATCTCTTGAGAGGAAGCTTGCTGAGTTCCCGGTTGAGGCTTGAGTTGCGCTTTCAAGGCTTCCACTTCACTTTGCAAGTCTGAGATTGTCTTATACTTTGCTTCATACTCAGCCTCCTTTGCTTCCAACTCTGTATTCCTTGCTTCCAACTAGTCATTCAAGTGATGGATAATCTCGTTCTTCTCAGCTAGTTCATTCTTTAACTTGGAAACATCATCTTCATCTGTGTTTTCTTTTTCATCACCAAACAAGCATAGTTGTTTCTCCTCTTGAATCCAGCTACCAACAAAGTCAACAACCTGCAAACACATAAAATTTATCATAACACATGATGTAACTGGTTTCATCTTATCATAACACATGATGTAACTGGGTTTCATCCACTAATAACACAGGATGAAACTTGGTAGATAATGGTTTTCATCATTTTATAACATAAGATGTAACTGGTTTCATCCAGTTATAATAGGGGATAGAATTTTAAAAATGAATCTAAACAACATCAACATAATATGTAACTGGATTCATCCAGTTATAATAACAACAAGATTTTTACCTCACTGCTTGAAAGATTTTCAAGCTTCCCCTCAATTTCGCAAGATACTTTATACAAGTCTCATCTTGCAAACCTTGGCCATGAATCACTGTTGTCTTTCCTATTAATGCCTTTCATTTGCTCAAAAATCCATAACTGCGTAAACAAAAATATATTCAAAAGATAATATATAAGATGTTACTCAATGCATGATACATTTAACGTAAGAAAAAAATATATTCAAAAGATAGAAGACGATACTCACCATCAAATAGAATCTGCAACCATTGATAGAGTATGGTGTCTCGTATACAGCTTTAACACTTTGCATTAAATGCTCGTGAATGAGATCGGGCCAAGATACTTTGTTAATGGTGTCGATTGACTGTAGGTGGTTCAAATACTTCTAGTGGACATACATACCTCCAGTGTTTATGAAGAATACTGTACAGAACATGAACAACAACAAAAGTTTCGCCAAGTCTTCTTCTGTTCCTTCTTCATTCATAGAAGTATGTATTCCTTCGACAATGTATTTCTTATCCAACTTGTCCCCAGTATTCTTCTCTTTCCTTTTCTTCTCTTTGGCTCCATCCTTCTTCTTTTCATCTTTCTTTTTCTCCTCTTCATCCCTTCTCTTTGGCTCAAGAAAGTACTTTTTGTAAAATTCAGAAGTTTTCAAACTTGGGTCTTCTTTTGGTCCATAAAGTTTCTTATCTTGTTCACTCATACGTATTCTCTGCATTTTGAAAATAACAGCAAGATGATTTGTATCGGTCTTGAAAACTTGATCACCAATCTTGAATGCCAACTCTTTCGGGTCAAAATTTCTTATGATGAACTCTAACGCCCTTGGAGCTTTGCTACATTCAGCATTGCCCACCTTACCTTGTTTGATCGCCTCAATCATAATTTAGTCTTCCTTAACACAGCCTCTTGTACTTCAGTAAATACCAGTTTTTCCAGCACTTCAACTGTCGGTTTCAGGTTTGATCGGAACGTTTTCTTCCCTTTCTTTTTTTCTAACTTGTCTTCATCCATTTCGGCATACACAAGTTCCATATCCCCTGTGCTAGACTCTCCTCCCACTTTCACATCATGCTTATTCTTGGATGTAATTTCAGCAGCAGCACTCTTCTTACTTTTCTTGCTACCGCTTCCTGCAACAATTTGGATGAAACCAAGTTTCAGCAGGTCTCAGAATAACTGATTTATCGCATGAAGCTAAAATAGGACCTAACTTTAATACAGATCTTCAAAAGTTAACTTTAAAAAGTAGCAAATCCTGGATGTATCTGATTTCATCGAGTCTTAGTCTGCTGAAACAACATACACTGCAAACTAAACCTGGATGAAATCAGTTTCATAATAGTGTAAACCTGCTGAAACAGTTGATATAACCAGATTTAAGCCAAGATGAAAACCAAATTACATCCAATCTCACTTCAAGCAATTTAACAGGACATTTACATTCTAACTTAAAATTTGATGAAAACCAGTTTCAAACACCTGCTGAGCATCACTTCGTAGCCAAATGCAAACCCAATTTCGTTCAATCCATAACATAGATTTTCATACATCCCATTCACAACATACTGATAGTCTTATATTAACCGCAGATGTATCTTTAAACCTGAACGAAACTGGTATCATCCAGTGTTAATCTGCTTGAAACAATATACACTGCAGATTAACAAAAGATGAAACCAGTTAAATACTGGTTTAAACCCTGCTGAAACAAGTCAGATACCTAGATCCAATTTCACTTCAACCAATTTCACAGTGAAGCAAATCAGTTACATCCTGTTTTAAACTGGTTTAATACTTAATGAAACCAGATGCAAACCAGTTTCATCTAATTGAAATTTAAAATAAAACAAGCAATTCAACACATAAATCAACTAAAATGAAAATTAAAACAACCAATTCAAAAATTTAATCATGCAATTCTGAAATGAATAACAAAAAAGAGTTAGGGTTTGAAAACTTACGAGTTATAGGAGACATTCTGTGGAAACTTATTGAAACACTAACTCTCCAAATACACTGAAACAGATCGATTGAAACCCTAAAATCTCCCAATACACTGAAATTATTGAAACCCTAATTCACTGAAACCATTGTTGTAGTGTTGATTGTGTATTAGATACGGAGGATGAAAACAGTTTCTAGTATTATTGATGGTGGTGTTGACGGTGGATGAAACTGATTCCCCTCAATTTGTGATGAGACAGTGTATGAAAACGATGAAATTGAAGAGAAGATGAAAACGATTTCTGGTAACTGATGATGAAAACGATTTCTGGTGTGGGGATGAAGATGAAGGACGGTGGGGGTGAAAACGTGGGGATGAAGGACGTTGTGGTTTTTGTGAAGAGAGAGGGAGATCGTGGGTGGTTTTGATGAAAACGTGGGGTTAGAACGGTTACAAAAGGATAGTAATGTCTCTCCGCACTAAAAAGATTACATTGGCTATTTGACCCAGGCCAAATTCTAAATGTCCATTTGACCCAGAAAAAGAGCCTTTTTGGCTATATGACCCATTTTCTCTAAACCATAATAGTTTTTCATTTAGCATTTAACCTAAAAAGCACACCAACCACGTATGAGCAAGTGACTTGCACAAGCACTGCAATAATGATGCACGACAATCGTACTTATCACCATCTTTAATTATCACCTTATTTGCCATTCCAATATTGATGGATTCACATCCAACAGTCCAAGTCCCTTAACTTGGACATTAATTTTTTGAATATACTTCGAAAATATTAACTCTAATGCAAAAATAGCAAGCTCCATTTAAACCTTTAGTAGTAATTATTACTAACCAGTGTCTGCTGACTAGGTCCTAGTGTACTTCAGAAATGAATGATTTCACACAAATGATCAGAAATTAGTAAAAAGAAAATTTAATTTTGAGAAACGTTAGATAGATCAATTTCATGAGTTGTGGACCAGAAAAAAATAAAAAATCATGAGTTTTCAAGCATTCAAGGAAAGAAATCTTTGGGAACTCTTATCTCTCTAGGATGTACATTGCCTATGCCTTTGTATATTTCATATTGTTGTTTGTTTTTCTCCATTTGTTTTGTCCTATCCTTGGTCTTCACAGGAAATTGGTTAAAGAAATGCAAAACAAAGAATTGTTTCGAGTCGGGAAGATCGTGGTGGAGTTCAAGTTGTTCATTGCGTTACCTGCTTATGGAATTCAGACTTACCCGGGATGATCCTCTATTAAGCCTCCAACACATAAAATGCAATTCGCTACCTAAATTCAATAAGATCCAAACTGAGTGTCATTCGTTCAAAGTTTGTTAAAACACTAGTGCTAACAATACCACTATCACATTGTGTACCAAACACTCCACCCATAAACATTCGAACCTGACACCCATCACATTGTGTAGCAAACACTCCACCCATTAACATTCGAACCTGAATACCATCACATTGTATACCAAACACTCCACCTATAAATATTGGAACCTGAAGAAGCCCAAATCGAATACTTCGCTCATTCCATAAATGCAAACATTGGCAACTGATTATTAACGGATATATTAAGCTATGATTTTCCTCCACAAGAAAGTGAACTTTTTTTATGTAGAGTGCAGTGCATAGGAAGCCTACGTAGAATTGTGATATCCAGGATGTTTTAAGATACTTTTCAAATGCCCTACTCTTGATATTTTACCGAAATCTTTGTCTCACAACAATGTAACTAATTTTTAACAACAATGATATACTGCAATATTACCGATTTGAGTCTCACAAATAAAAATAAACTTCCTCTCGGATATTTACTCTCTTCAATCTTGGAATACGCCCTTACTACAGTCTCTCCACAAATCTTATCACTTGCAAAATTTAATTTACTACCAAACTATTGACGGACCAAAAATTTGCAAAATTTTGCGGCCACTCGTAATTTTTGCGAACTAGTCGATTATGGATGGTGTTTTCTCCAAGAAATCTGCATTTTTTTCCCCGTCTAATTCATTGTTAAAATCATCCTGTACGTAAAGATATATAAATCATCTCATAGTTTGCAGTCAGTCATTTTTCTTCAAGTACTCTTAATCACTTCAAATCGTGTTGTTACTAACCGAATTAACTTTTCTAAGAAATGGAACCACACCTTATACGTAGCACATATAGGTTTAAGACACCATAAAGGATCTTAGTCCGCGCCTCACTAATTACTCATCAGATCTGCGAAAGATACAATAATTCGTATAAGCATCTAAGTTCGTGCTTCAGACTTTTCCCTAAGCATGTAGACATAAAAGTAATTGGGTGGGTCTAGTATGGTCATCATTAAAAAAACCATTTGTTAGTAACCTGACGTAGTTTTCTTTTTTTTTTTTTTCTTATAAGAAGATTGAATATATTAATTAAGCAAGATAATACAAAAGTTCTATAGTTTCATTTTTTTTCGAAAACATTAGAAATGATACTTTCTTTCTGGATTTGCTGTTGAATATGTTTCGAAATCTGTTGTAGTCTTCTTATTCTTACTTCCTTTGCTACTGAATCTTCTACAGCATTGTAATCTCTATTTATAAATTTTATCCTGGCTTGTGGAAGCGTATCCAGAATGAAAATAATATCTTCTATGGCATTCTCCGCCGCCCAGGCAACTGCTACATCTTTTTTTTTAATGCAATCTGACAGAACTTTACAATCTGTAGCAATAAAGATACTGGAGAGAATTATCTTCTATCCAATTTAAATCCTTCAAAACTGATTTTTCTTCTGCGGGTAAAGCCGAGGATGCCCAATCTAAACCTGCAAAAATATGCATAAAAGCTTCTTGTTCTACCGAGTAAAGAATGAAAGTATAGCCCATTGTCAAGTTATCCTTGTTAAAGGAGGCATCTGTAAAAATTATCCAATCATAGTTGAAATTGTTCCACTTATTTGTATTTGTCTTCTTTTGTTGAGCACTTGTTTGCAACTTCTCCTTGTTAAGCGATTGAGCTTGTATAGAATTCCTAATCTGTTGGATCAAAGCATATGGATCTGGGTTAGTTTTCCTAAAAATTACTTCACATCTATACTTCCATAGAAACCAAGTGACCGTTGCGATGTGTTCACAATTTTCTACGTAGATAGTGTTTGATATCCAGTTCTCAACCCACTTAAAAATCGAATCTGTGTTGATTTGCGAGTCGACTGTGTTCAAGTCGCATCCAAACCAGATTACTCTAGCGAAAGGACATTTTCTGAAAAGGTGATGTTCTGTTTCCGCTTCTTGGTTTTTACATAGGGGACACTCTGAGGAGATTTCTGGGTTGTGGGATGCTAATCTGCTATTTGTTGGGAGCGCATTTTGGATCATTTTCCAAATAAACAGTCGGATCCGAGGTATTTTCTTCAAATTCCAAATATTTTCCCACGGGAATATAATATCTTCCTCATCATTATTATGTTGATTGATAAGGTAGTTGTAAATACTTTTTGCCGAAAATGCTCCCGATATATGGTGTTCCCATCTGATTATGTCCCTGTTTTCTTTATTCAGGGAAATTGCTAGAATTGTTTCTTTAATTTTTGGGGAAAAATATGCATCTAATTTTTCAATATCCCAGTCACCATCAAAATTTAGTAGCTCATGGACCTTTTGAAGTATCTGGTCCGCCTTATCACTTGGTTGGGTTAATGTACTTGTACCAGGTATCCATTTGTCTTCCCAGATCCTTGTGTTTTTTCTGTCTTTCACTTGCCAGATGAAGTTTCCTTTTATAATATTGAGACCCTTCTGAATGCTTGTCCAAATCCACGAGAGTTCATAATTTCTTTTCGGTTGAAAAGGGTTCGATCCGTGAAAATACTTCGCTTCTAGTAATTTTACCCACAGTTGATCCTTTTATGTCATCACTATACTTGCTAACTTCGTTATGAGGGCTATATTGAAGTTATGCGGGTTCTTGATTCCTAAACCGCCTTGCGATTTTGGTTTGCACATGCCTTTCCACTCTTTTATGTAGCCACCTTTTGTTTTTGACTTATCTTTATTCCACCAATAATCTCTTTGAGTTATGTCAAGTTTATCTAGTGTTTCTTTAGGAAGGGCAAGCATTTGAATTTGGTACATTGGGTATGACTGGAGAATTGATTGAATTAAATTAGTCATACCCGCTTGCGAGAGCAAATTTGATTTCCAACCTTGCAGCGTATTGTAGTACCTTTGAAGTATAGGTTCAAAATTTTCTTTTCTATTTTTGTCGAAGAAAAGAGGTGTACCAAGGTATCTGTCCTGTTTTGTCAGAAATGGGACCTTTAGGATTTTTGCTATAATCTTTGCATATTTCGGGTGGATTTTGGGGATGAAATAAATTCCGATTTTTGTAGATTTACCACTTACGCCGTAATTTCCCAAAATTTAGATAATATATCCAATAAGTTTTTAGCTTCCACTAGATCTGCTCTGGTGAAGAGAAAGCAGTCATCTGCGAAAAAAATGGGAAATAGTAAGGGGATGTTTGTTTATTTTGATTCCCGAGATTCTATTTTCACTTGTGGATTTCTCTAGGAGTCTTGAAAGAACCTCCATGCAGATTAGGAAAAGATAAGGAGATAGAGGGTCTCCTTGTCTTAAGCCCCTAGAGGTGGACAAAGTTGGGACTGAAGAACCGTTTAACAGGTTGGAATATGAGGTTGTGGATATGCATTGGGATATGAGGTTAATCCAACAGTCACTAAAACCAAAGGAGGATAAGGCTTTTTTGATAAAAGATCACTCTACTCTATGAAATGCTTTTGATAGGTCAATCTTGAGAGCTAGATATCCTTTTTTCTTCTTAGATGTTTTCATTGAGTGAATCAGCTCATGAGATATTATTATATTGTCCGTTATTTGCCTTCCTGGGAGAAAGGCAGATTGATTAGGAGAGATTAACCTATTCAAGATGGGTTTTAATCTGTTTGCTAGAATTTTTGATATGAGTTTATAAATGGTATTGTTGAGTCTGATTGGACGAAATTCCACAGGGGTGAGAGTAATGAATGAGTGGTTAATTTCCTTTTCCATAAGCCCAGTCCTAAAAAAATCTTGCATAGAGCTAATTATTTCCGGTCCTAGTGTGTCCCGGTTTGCTTTGAAAAATCCCGGTTGGAATCCATCTGGTCCTGGAGAACCAAAGGATTCATGTTGGCAAGAGTTGACCAGATTTCTTCTTTGGTGGATTTCCGAATCAGAAACGGAAGGTTGTATAATTCCCTCTAGATCTACATTGTAGTTTTTTATTTGGGAAGCACCAATTTGGGAGAAATGATTGATTAGGAGCGAATTGACTTGATCTCTGTATGAAATCCAGAGCCCTGATGGTTCTCTGAGAGAATTAATTGCATTGATTTTATTCCTATTTGAAGCGGATGCGTGGAAATATTCAGTATTTTGATCATATTCCTTGAAGAATTTATCCCTAGAGATTTGGTGATAATAATCATTTTTGATTTTATACCATTTTCCTAGTTCCGCTTGGAGGTTTTTGAGGATATCTATCTTGGAAGATATGTTTCCGGAATTATGAATGTTATCTATTTTCCTATTAAGGTTTTTAATATTCTTATGTACATTACCGAAAACATCAGAATTCCACTTGGCCAGATCAGAGGAGAGAGATTTCAATTTTGAGGCAAAATTTTGGGATAAAAGTTGGATGAGTGAGTGTTCCAAGATTCTTCAACCACTGATTTAAGAGTTCGGTGAGATTTCCAAGACCTAAGGCATCTAAAAGGTTTGAGTAATCTTTTTGTTTCCGGGTTGGTGTCTAAAAGGATAAGAGTGTGGTCGGATCCCACTCTGGTTAGGTGACTTACATTTGTATTTTGGAATGATTGAATCCATTGATAGGATATTAGAGCTCTGTCTATTCTTTCGCATATATTAGCGTCACCACTCCTGTTGTTTGACCATGTGAAAGGAGCGCCTTCAAAGTCCGCGTCTTGTAGCACCAAAGAGTCGATAACTTAAGTAACAAAAGTCTTACTACTTGAACTCGTTTTGTTTCCACCTTGTTTTTCACCCGGGTCCAAGATTATGTTCAAATCTCCAATTAAAACCCATGAATTTTGAACTTGTTTTGCTAACTCTGAGATATAAGAGCATTGCGATATTTTCTCATCAGCGTCGACTGCCCCATAGATGAAAGTAATTTCAATTTCTATTCCATCTATTTTCGATTCAAATTGGCAGACATTTAACTGAGCAGACATTAGCTTCAAATTATCGATAACGGAGGAAGGAAAAACAATCGACTGTTATATGAAACTTCGATATAATGTTTGGACGAATAAGATCATAGTAGTATCACGGATTTTTGGGAAGAAAGTATCGAAAACGGTAAGGTTATTGAGAGTAGGTGGGCATTATCAAAATATTTATATACTTATTTTCGTTGTATTTGACTTTGACCTTACCTTTAGATTTTTTTTGGAGTGCGACTATGTGCCCCTCCCTCTAACTCGGGGTGCACATAGGCTGATTTTTAACCATGATTATTTGATGTTTCTGAATATTAAAATGGATATTTATTTGGAATCTTGGAAACAAAAAACTAGGTAAAAAATGTCAAAAATCTTAATTGTCCATTTATACCTCTCTTGCTCTCTCTCTTTCTGAGTTATCTTTTTTGTCTATTGAACAACATAATGTCTCGTACAAGATCAATTCTTCGTCATCATCTAACGTTTTTTTTTTTGATAGATGAATATAATTTACGGAATAGGCAACGATGAATAAAATTGCTTTTTAACGGAACCAGAAATCAAAAAAAGTTCTAAAATGGTTGTTAACTATGAAAATCGAGGAAAAAATTGCAATGCAAGAGAAATGGAAGCTGCAGCTACTGGTGTAACTATTGGAAATCCAGTAGCACACCCAAAGTGATAGTAACCAAGATCCAAGACATACTAAGTAATATAAACACAGAAATCTTTATTGATGAATCATTCAAAGTAACAAAGATACAAGTTCTTGAATACAAGGAAACCCTAATCTCTCTCTAGGCTAAGCTCTCCCACTCTCCGAAATCAGATCCCTCACATCTTTCCCAAGGACCTATATTTATAGGCCAACCAACCCAATTGGTGCAGATCTCCCTTTACCTCGCTACGTTCTCGCGGAGGTGCCTTATACTTCGCCCAAACCATTTTCCATAAAGTTTTCCCCATTCTTTCGCTATTCTCATATGGGCTTGTCGAGACACCTATCTCTTTTCTTGCTCCATAATTTATCTACTTCGTGGCTTGTCTTCTCAGCCAAGTAATCTTACTTCGTCCTTTTCCTTCACAGCCCATGTTCCCCTAGGAGATTAATTCATGATGAAACACTATCTCGCACATGGATTTTACCTCGTCAACTAGTCAATAATGGTGACTCTGACTTGATTTAACAAGTCACTGACGAAGATTTTTGGGACATGGTACAGGATCTTTTATCCGAATTCTCTCGTCTTCCCTATATCCACGTGGCGGTCCATATTTTGGTATCTACATTTTGCCATTTTTTCCTTGAGTATTGCTCGAAGAGCGATCCTTAAGGAGAAATCCGTTTTGGTATAGTTCTTGGAGCGAGACATGTGGTGCTTGAGTGGATGACTTTGACCTTTGCTGATGAAGGAACGAGCGAAAAAAGAATAACTTGAAAAGTATATACTTGCCTCTTATTCTTTTGCGAAGTTCCGAAGCTTCGTTATGGTATAGAAGCACCATTCCTTGATCTTGTTGTTGTCGATCATGAGTTGTTGTTGGGATCATTCATTGCTTCGATCCGATTTTTCCCTTGTTGAATCTTCATGTTGGCGAGAAGTAGCGAGGTGTTGTGTTATATGTAATGAGCTAAAATTGACGAAGTACATAGTGATCGAGATATCTTCGTTAACGTTATCCCTTTGCTTTAGAGAGAATCATGTTGCAATCTCGGGTTTGTATGGTACACTTCATCATTTCCAGCGGCCCCGTCAGTTCTATTGCCTTTTCCCTTGCTGAGGCGTTGCCCGTCGTTCCACTCAATGCTGACTCGATGCTATCATGTTCAATCCCTGCTTCGTTGGATTTATACTCTTCATCTGGTGACCTTCGGCTTTATTACCTCGCGGCTTTCGATCTCGTCGGAGTGACCCTTCTTGCTTTTGGTCAGTCCGCCTTGGCTTTCCTTTTGGTTTTGTTTCCAACCCTGCACGATTCAGAGTGGTTGACATGCCCCCCTCCTCCATCCATTGCAACTTACCTTGCCTTTAGCGAGTTTCCCATCTGTACCCTCAATATTCGTAGCTCGTTTAAGATTTCCTGATCTACAATCCCTCTTTTTGCTTCGTCAATGCTCCTTTCTTTCCTATGCCCTTGCTTAGGTTAATTCCTTACGTTCGTTAAGTCTTGAAGGCATCGATCATACTTCGTGTTGTTTTCATTTCCTCGTTGCATGGATTTGATTCTACGTTCATCCATTGATCTTTGCGTTTTTTTGATCTTGATTCGTGTTTTTTCATTGTTCCTTGCATCCTCTCTTTATTTGCCTCATTGATTTCGCTTTTGTTCCAAGTTCTCTCCATCCACGACTTCATTCAACTTTAGCTCTTGCCTTGCGTCATTTCATTTCCTCCTAGTGTATTACTTGATAATCACATTTCTTTACTTCATTTTCTTTCTTTTTTTTTTCTTTTGCTCTTGTTTGCTTTCTTTCTCTTTCCTCTTGTACATATTTTGGGGTTGTAAACTGTTACGGGTTAGGTTTTGTTGTCTTCTACTTGTATTTATTGGGTCTCACCATCCTGTTGAGTAGGACTTAACGTGCCCTCATCTTCTACTTTTATGTGGCTATACGAGGTCTTATTGCGCCTCCTAATTAAGGTCTTATTGCGCCCCACCCTGTCTTTAAGGATCTTAATTCGACGAAGTATCAGGAGCTCGTTATTCTTGCGAATACCGATCCATCAACCTCGCCTTATCATTCTCTAATGAGGTCTTACTTCGTGACAATACGACAAGCCTAGTTATTCCCATGAATAATAGCCACATGATATTGCCGTCTTTTTTGGTCACGTAGCTCTCTAATCTGGAGGGTTTCGTTCCTTTATGTTCCCCCTTATTTCCCCTTCAAGGAGGTTAACCCTAAAATGCATGTTGGTCTCCTCCCATCCGGTTATTACGACAGTCAGTTGATTTCGTTACTTCTTATCCCTTTCGCCGATATTTCTATTGGTTATGAAGCCACACCTTAGGTGGGGTTTCTTTGGGACCGAGTGCATCGTAGTCAGGACTTGCCATGCAGACATGGCCGGTAACGCTCCAGACGTCCCAGGCACCCGCAGCTCAACCGTATACGTCGGCACCCTGATCACAGTTCTGCACCCCTTACCGAAAGCCATCATAAAAGGGACCCTCAGCGGATGAGTCTTATCATTTCCCCTAGATCGTTATTCTGAGAGTTTTTCACGACACGCGTTAGGACTTGCCTCTTGCACTTTCATGCGAATTAGGGTGCATGTTGTGGATTCTCAGCCTTCCTAGGCGAAGGTTTTAAGTTTCCCTGGAAACCGTTTTACTTTGCATGGTTTGAAATGGGTTATTAATAATTAAGTAATTAACAGATTGAAAACTGGTAGAAGATATTTAGTATACAGGAGAGTCAGATGCGAAGCCAAAGCGAGGAACTTAAGCAAACCAAAGATGCTAACCCTATCTGGAAATGGATTAAAAGGATTACACAAAACTTCTTGAATAAATGGCAAAGGATTTTGGTATTGGCTCTTTGGATTGGAATTATGTTGGGTCTTTTTACCTACAAGTTCGTTCAATATCGTAATAAAGCTGTCTTCGGCATCATGGGTTCACTACGGGAAAAATATACATCTACAACTGGAGATTTACAACTCTTCGCTAAACATCGTATAAAGTCATATGTTTTACAACTGGTTTCAAAGGAAGAGTTATCGTATATCATCACTGCCAACCCTTAGGAAACAAGGGGTTGCGCTAAGAAAACAAACGACAACTCCTTAAGCAAAAACGTTGTGACGACATTTAGCTATAACAACTCTGTTCCATAAAGGTAGTGACTAAGCCTATCACAATTTTCATAAGAGTTGTTGAAGAACACCAAAATATGATGATGAAAAATAGTGTTAGAGGGGAGATTCGAACATGAACCTACTGCTTGGAAGTCTGGCTCATCAACCATCCTTACAGTTCACAAGTTCTGTTTTTTTTTCTTTTTTTTTAATAAAAACGTATAAAAACACTTATAAGTGTTGTTGAAGTAAAAATATAGAATGTTGGAAAAAATGAGATTAGAAAGGAGATTCAAACATGAATCTACTGCATGGAAGTCTAGCTCATCAACCATCCTTACCGTTCACAAGTTTTGGTTGTTTTTTTTTCTTAATAAAAATGCATAACAACCCTTATAAGTGTTGTTGAAGTAAAAATATAGAACGTTGGCAGAAATAAGGATGGGGGGATTTGATCCTCAGCCTCCTACATGAAAGTCTACACCACTAACCATTCCTACACTATCACAAGTTCTGTCAAGTTTGTGGTTCTTTAATGTACTAATTTTAAGACAACCCTTTATAAGAGTTGTGAAACAAAATATAATGTCCAAAAAAAATGCTCAGGTGACTAAGCCGCAAAATATTCTGAAGGAATCTTACTTGTAAATGGTTGGATTCGTCGTTCTTACCAAGTTTCCGACTTAGAGTAGTCCACTCACGGCCAGGTTTCGATCTCGGAGCCTGGTTTGCATACAATATGGAGAAATAGGGTTTGTTTAAGGTTTCGTAGAATATTCCGAAGGAATTTTATTTGTAAATGGATGGATTGGTCGTTCTTACCAAGTTTCTGACTCAAAGTAGTCAACTCGCGGCTAGGTTTCCATCTCGGAGCCTGGTTTGCATACAATATGAAGAAATAGGGTTTCTTTAAGGTTTCGTAGAATATTCCGAAAGAATCTTACCTGTAAATTGAGGGATTCGTCGTTCTTACTAATTTTCTGACTTAGAGTAGTCCACTCCCGGCGAGGTTTGGATCTCGGATCCTAGTATGCATACAATATGCATAAATAGAGTTTGTATAAGGTTTCGTAGAATATTCTGAAGAAATCTTACCTGTAAATGGATGGATTCGTCGTTCTTACAAGGTTTCTGACTTAAAGTAGTCAACTCGTGGCCAGGTTTCGATCTCGGATCCTGGTATACATGCAATATGAAGAAATAGGGTTTGTTTAAGGTTTCGTAGAATATTCCGAAGGAATCTTATTTGTTAATGGATGGATTCACCGTTCTTACCAAGTTTCTGACTCAGAGTAGTCAACTCGCGGCCAAGTTTCGATATCGGAACCTGGTTTGCATATAATATGAAGAAATAGGGTTTCTTTAAGGTTTTGTATAATATTCCGAAGGAATCTTACCTGTAAATGGATGGATTCGTCGTTCTTACCAAGTTTCTGGCTTATAGTAGTCTACTCGCGTCCAGGTTTCGATCTCGGAGCCTGATATCATACAATATGAAAAAATATGGGTTGTTTAAGGTTCCGTAGAATATTCCGAAGGAATCTTACATGTAAATGGATGGATTCGTCGTTCTTACCAAGTTTCTGACTTAGAGTAGTCAACTCGCGGCCAGGTTTTGATCTCGGAGCCTGGTATGCATACAATATGCTAAAATATGGTTTGTTTAAGGTTTCGTAGAATATTCCGAAGGAATCTTACATGTAAATGGATGGATTCGTCGTTCTTACCAAGTTTCTGACTCAGAGTAGTCAACTCGCGGCTAGGTTTCAATCTCGGAGCCTGGTTTGCATATAATATGAAGAAATAGGGTTTCTTTAAGTTTTCGTAGAATATTCAGAAGGAATCTTACCTGTAAATGGATGGATTCGTCATTCTTACTAAGTTTCTGACTTATAGTAGTCCACTCGCGGCCAGCTTTCGATCTCGGAGCCTGGTATGGATACAATATGCAGAAATATGGTTTGTTTAAGGTTTATAGAATAATCGAAGGAATCTTACATGTAAATGGATGAATTCGTCGTTATTACCAAGTTTCTGACTTAGAGTAGTCAACTCGCGGCCAGGTTTCAATATCGGAGCCTGGTTTGCAAACAATATGAAAAAATAGGGTTTCTTTAAGGTTTCGTATAATATTCCGAAGGAATCTTACCTGTAAATGGATGGATTCGTCGTTCTTAATAATTTTCTCACTTAGAGTAGTCCACTCCCGGCCAGGTTTCGATCTCGGAGCCTGGTATGCATACAATATGCACAAATAGGGTTTGTTTAAGGTTTCGTAGAATATTCTGAAGAAATCTTACCTGTAAATGGATGGATTCGTCATTCTTACAAGGTTTCTGACTTAAAGTAGTCAACTCGTGGCCAGGTTTCGATCTCGGAGCCTGGTATGCATACAATATGAAGAAATAGGGTTTGTTTAAGGTTTCGTAGAATATTCCGAAGGAATCTTATTTGTTAATGGATGGATTCGTCGTTCTTACCAAGTTTCTGACTCAGAGTAGTCAACTCGCGGCCAAGTTTCGATCTCAGAACCTGGTTTGCATACAATATGAAGAAATAGAGTTTCTTTAAGGTTTCGTAGAATATTCCGAAGGAATCTTACCTGTAAATTGATGGATTCGTCGTTCTTACCAAGTTTCTGGCTTATAGTAGTCAACTCGCGGCCAGGTTTCGATCTCGGAGTCTGATATGCATACAATATGCAAAAATATGGGTTGTTTAAGGTTCCGTAGAATATTCCGAAGGAATCTTACATGTAAATGGATGGATTTGTCGTTCTTACCAAGTTTCTGACTTAGACTAGTCAACTCGCGGCCAGGTTTCGATCTCGGAGCCTGGTATGCATACAATATGCTGAAATATGGTTTGTTTAAGGTTTCGTAGAATATTCTGTAGAAATCTTACCTGTAAATGGATGGATTCGTCGTTCTTACAAGGTTTCTGACTTAAAGTAGGCAACTCGTGGCCAGGTTTCGATCTCGGATCCTGGTATCCATACAATATGAATAAATAGGGTTTGTTTAAGGTTTCGTAGAATATTCCGAAGGAATCTTATTTGTTAATGGATGGATTCACCGTTCTTACCAAGTTTCTGACTCAGAGTAGTCAACTCGCGGCCAAGTTTCGATCTCGGAACCTGGTTTGCATACAATATGAAGAAATAGGGTTTCTTTAAGGTTTTGTATAATATTCCGAAGGAATCTTACCTGTAAATGGATGGATTCGTCGTTCTTACCAAGTTTCTGGCTTATAGTAGTCAACTCGCGGCCAGGTTTCGATCTCGGAGCCTGATATCATACAATATGAAATAATATGGGTTGTTTAAGGTTCCGTAGAATATTCCGAAGGAATCTTACATGTAAATGGATGGATTCGTCGTTCTTACCAAGTTTCTGACTTAGAGTAGTCAACTCGCGGCCAGGTTTTGATCTCGTAGCCTGGTATGCATACAATATGCTAAAATATGGTTTGTTTAAGGTTTCGTAGAATATTCCGAAGGAATCTTACATGTAAATGGATGGATTCGTCGTTCTTACCAAGTTTTTGACTCAGAGTAGTCAACTCGCGGCTAGGTTTCAATCTCGGAGCCTGGTTTGCATATAATATGAAGAAATAGGGTTTCTTTAAGTTTTCGTAGAATATTCCGAAGGAATCTTACCTGTAAATGGATGGATTCGTCATTCTTACTAAGTTTCTGACTTATAGTAGTCCACTCGCGGCCAGCTTTCGATCTCGGAGCCTGGGATGGATACAATATGCAGAAATATGGTTTGTTTAAGGTTTATAGAATAATCGAAGGAATCTTACATGTAAATGGATGAATTCGTCGTTATTACCAAGTTTCTGACTTAGAGTAGTCAACTCGCGGCCAGGTTTCAATATCGGAGCCTGGTTTGCAAACAATATGAAAAAATAGGGTTTCTTTAAGGTTTCGTATAATATTCCGAAGGAATCTTACCTGTAAATGGATGGATTCGTCGTTCTTAATAATTTTCTCACTTAGAGTAGTCCACTCCCGGCCAGGTTTCGATCTCGGAGCCTGGTATGCATACAATATGCACAAATAGGGTTTGTTTAAGGTTTCGTAGAATATTCTGAAGAAATCTTACCTGTAAATGGATGGATTCGTC